>NC_090600.1:1551196-1732135 GCF_000497125.1 Spironucleus salmonicida
TATTCAGAGCCTAATTTTTTAAGGTCTTTATACTTGAATACGTCAGCACAGATAAAATGCTCTTTAAAGTCAGTATGAATTACACCAGCTGCATCAGGGGCTTTAGTATATTTACGAACAGTCCAACAACGCACTTCATCAGCACCTGATGTAAAGTAATGGATTAAATTAAGATCCTTATATCCAGTTTTTATTATCTTATCAAGATGGGATTCACATGTTTCTGAAAGGGTTTTTAAATATTCCTGACGCGCGTCATTGTTACCTAAAGCAAGAAGCTTAGCTTCCAATGACGCGGAGTAAATGATGACAGAAGCATTTGGTGTTCTATCTTTAATAAACTCCATTATTTTTGGAACATACTTATTTTTCTACCTAACATAATCTTTTTCAGACATATTAAGCAAATATACAACGGGCTTACAAGTAAGTAGTAAAAGTTCGTTTAATACTTTTATTTCAAGAATACTCCAATCTTAGGTAAATAAGTCTTTCTTTTCTTCTAACAAAAGTTTGATTTTTTCTAAAACAGGTACTGTTAATTATAATTCTTTCTCAGGTTTGCGCTCTAGCTTTTTTTTAGTATCATCCAACAAAGCTACTACCTATTATAAATCTTTTGCAATAAGTTCGTTATTAATAATAACACAATCGCGAACAGGATCGATATCACCTTCTACATGAGTAATAGTATCGTCATCAAAAACACGAATAATATGATAAATACCATCGCATGCTTTAATATTGGATAAGAAAGCATTTCCAAGACCTTAACCTTCAGAAGCACCCTTGATTAAACCAGCAATATCACATACATCTAAATAAGTAGGAACTTTAGACTTAGGTTTATACAAGTCGCACATCCAGTCAAACCTTTTATCAGGAACTGCAACTCTAGCAGTATTAGGGTCAATAGTGCAGAAAGGATAATTTTCAGATGGAACTTAGACCTATGTTAATACAGTAAAAGTAAGAGATTTACCAACATTAGGTAAACCAACTAATCCCATAGATAAACTGTTTTTTGCTCTTCCTAATAAAGCTAACTTAGCGGATGGATCCTCTTCTATATTTTTCTTAGGAGGCATTATATATAGGAGTGGAATAATTTCATGTTAATATATTTATAAATATATATTATAATTTAATTAATTTTCAAAGATTATAAGTTTTCATAGATACTAATTGCTGTTATTAATATTAAACCACAGTCAAAATAAAGCAATAATCATTGCCACTAAGACGCTAAACGAGTTAAAACAATCTCAAAGCTCACTCATTTTATGCTGGAATTGGAACTTCACCGTGGTCTTCCAAAACTTAACTTGCCAGCTTTAAACAATTAGCGCAACCAAACTTACCATCACCTCTTAAGTCAGCACATTTCCAAGAACCTGCAACCTCTTAAAATTTATTAAGTAAATTATCTTCTAAATCAGGTCTAACCAACTTTGCAGCAGAAATAGCCCCACATTCGTTATTTGGTGCATTACCACCTCTCAAGTGCATAGTTCCCTAAACCTAAGCATCTCTAGCACCTTTATATGTTGCCATAATAGCCGAGCTACACGGTAAGTTCATGGGGGCAATATGAAAATATTACATAGCTACATCACCTGCTGACATTTTTAGAAGCGAAAAGTTTAATAAGTGGATATTAATATCAATATATTATAGTATAGTGATGATGTTTACAAATAAAATTGAATTTATACAAAATAATCATAGCTACTTCCTGGTCTGTAAAAGTTTTTTAAACTCCATTTCTTTATACTTGCTTTCTAAATAATTAACCCAATTATTTTGTTTAATTAAATCTGCACTTAGAGTAGCATAATCTTACTAAAACATAGACCCCATCTCACGAAGAGTTTTCACTATATTTCCTTGTTTTAAGTCTTATCTATTCCATTTTCGTTCTAAAGTAACTTTTTCAGAATCTAATTTTTACTCTTCGTGAACTAAATCGTAAATGATGCTATTATCTTATTAGGAATATGCATAAAAATCTCCTAAATCAAATTTTTTATAATTTACACCATTTTTCCCTTACTTTCCCCATTTTGTACCTGGACAAAATTGCTTCTTTGATATCTAAGCATTAAAATCTCGCAAGATATCTTGTGCTGCTTTTTATATTTGCTTATCTTTAGCTCCCAAACTTTCTATTTCATTAGAGCAAATCCGCTGGAAATTTAACTGGTTACGCTCCTATGTTTTAAGCTAAACTAATAGTAATTTAAGCTGGTTTAATTTAGGCTGGTATGAATCCGAAGATGAAGGTCTTATTCCTCGTATTCTAATAGTTTGATCTGTTAATATGTTATCAATACCACTAATTTCGTATGCTATATTTTCTAGATCTTATAACTTAGATAATATATATGAATGAAGCACCCTAGGATTATCTTCATGTAGAAGGGCTGATGGTAGATCAATTTGTTTACCGCGCATTAAGGGTAAAGGAATTTAGGTATATGTATTTTATAATATATATTTATATTATTAATTCTCAGAGTGGTTTAATATTTTATATTGATAAGATATAGTAGATGGTTTCTATGCTTAATAATAATTATCTTTATATACTTTAAAGATATGATAATAAACGATTGTAATTTTAAAAGTTAATATATTCTCTGAAAAGAAGTAGTAAGTTGTAAAAATAATGCAAATTTAAATATCATAATAATACTAATAATTCTATAAAATAAACATATCAACAAAAAAGTCAAACTTTATCTATAGTCTGAGTAAAGTTTATTAAACATAGATTAGAATTAATTAGGTATTTGGCATAGTGCTTACCTGTATTTCTTTTATTAAATAATTTCAAATCTACTATATTTATAAATTAAACTGCATAAATATTATAACATCAAGAAGATTAATCCTATCTTATTCATAATTGAATAAATCAGTATTTATCATTATCACTCATTCTCATATATCATCTAAATTTATTCTTCTTCATTACCTCCCATACACCAATATAATCCATCTTCTAATTCACTCTTATTCCCTCCATTTTCAATAATCTTAAATCCTCCAAATTCGCATTTATTAAGTCCGAAAAATTTTATCTTCTACTTTTATTCAAAAACCCAGCCTTCATAATTTACATGCATATGGCTGGCTATCCAAACTAATTGTTGGTTTATTTAAGAAACCTTAAATACTTGTTGGCTATTCTCCCCTTTTAATTTTCCAAATTTTTTTATAAGCTTACGGTCAAACTTACCAACTCCACTAGGCCACTCATGAGAAATAATATAATGTGGGGTCATACTTGAAGATAGATTAGAAATATTAGATGTAGATAAGAAAAATGGGTTGTATTAAGCGGTTGAAGTAATACCAGATATACAATGAAAAATTATTTACCGAGAATTTTTAACAAATTTTATAGTTGAGCATCCCGCGACTAGGAAATGCTGTTAGATAAAATGTGGGTGCACTTAACAGTGTTCCGGCAGTTCATGATTCCCAAAAATAGATAATATTGGAGTAGTTGATGAGAATTAATTAAATGATCCCTGTTTTTAGTACTTTTAAGGAAGTTTCGCTAGTTTCATTTATTCCATAGAACTAAAAGCCTACAAGTCCCCAAGTAATACCAGTAAATCAGGTTATATCTTTTCGATCTATTTTTACACTATATCAAATCGCCCATGTACGCACCCAATAAATAATAATTTCATTTTGCATTAGTATAAATATTATACTTATTATTATATAAAAATTGAAATGAACGAACAGATAAAAAATGTATATTAAAAAATTAATTAGGGCCTTAAAAACGGTGTTAAGTTGATAAATATTTACTCGCCTATGTCTGTTGATATTTCACCTTTGGTGCTCTTTATTTAAGCATAAATTCCAAATATATAAAATTATTAATCTAGCTAAAATTATATATCAGGGAGCATAGTCATTTTTTAAAAATTCAGATAGTCTAAGTAGTTAAATCAGCTTTAGTAAAATATTCAATATATCTTATTCTCCTCATTTCCGCTATATATTGCTACCATAAGACTCTCATATTCATATGGTTAAACAAATCATCCTATTGTGTACCTTACAAATTAAAAAATATAGAACTAGCTCAATTTGATGCACCCAAAATTTAAAGAAGCTATTTTATCAATTCACCGTAAAGAGAATTTAGAATCTTAGTATGTAGATGAAATAAATATACTACGATTAAAAGGAATTATTGTGGGAAAGCTAAAAATCAATCTTTCATTAGCCGAGCTGAATGAAATTTTGTCTTAGTGATGAAAACTCATTGCATTGCCCTTATCCGTACCGTATTTTACCGAACATGTTCTATCCTTTTATCTATTATATTTTTTCAACTTATTATCTAATAATCGCTATTTTGGTCTTAAAGTAAATCGATTCTTCACATTCTGACAGTGAAATTAATGATTTCACTTACTGTTTATTTTTCAAGGTATACCTATAAAGAATTTACGACTTATCATATAAATCCTAATTACGTGTCGGAATTTTATTGGACACTTCGGAAATTGTTTATTTTTACTTAACTAAAGCTAACTCTAGTGATTATTACTAAAACTAAGAAATATCGTAAATAGTTGGAGAATTTGTTTCTATTTATTACATTTACTAATCTTTGTATTAAATCAGTGAAGTATAATACATAGTTGAAAAATTTAAAGACGAGTAAACGTTCCTTTTCATATGATTCAAAACTCTATAATTATATAGTAAATATAAATTGGTATTAAGTAAATGCCAGTAATAATGATTCATTAAATACCAGCAAATATAAAGCCTCATATGTTAAGAACTATTATTGAATAGCATATTAAATGTATAAGATTTTATCTTAGGCCTAGAGAACTTAAAGCTGATAATTAGTATGAAAAGGACGGATAATACGAATGTGGATTCTTTGAGACACCTGACATCTATGAAGCTAGAGATTTTGTCTAAAAATTCAATGGAAAACATATTACAGCATCATCAAAGTCAAATACCCTTATTAGAGGTTATGTTTGGTCTATTGAGTTGTTAAATTAAGGTTGGGAAGCTGTCACGTAAAAAACAAAAGATAGGTAATAATAAAGAGATATGATATTATAAACAGAAATGTAGTAGCTTGGAAATTTGAGTAGATAATACTTAGAAAAGTTATAGGCGGATAGAAATAGGAATAAAGACTAAATGTCTTGTGAATGGATAAGAAAAACAGTTCCCTAAAAAGCAATTCCTTAGAAAGTAGAATTATCACTAGAATAAATTAAATGGACTAAATTTTTGTGAAATTATTTTATGTTACTCACTCTCCAACGTTAAGCTGGAATTAATCATCTAAAAGTATTTATCCATCTTCATATATGGCTTAAATATGATCTTCAAATATTCTAAAATTATTACTTAGTGAAATATGACTGAAAGTGGCATTGTATTTTATTAAATCAAATTCAAAATTAACTAAGTACTAATCTTTTGTCGTAAAATGTTTTTATTTAATAATTAAAAGTTTATTCATAGATTATAAATAATGTTTTAGATTCATAAGATATTATAAACACTAACACTAATTCCATGCAAAATTCATCATAAAATCTTGTTATTTCTATGTAATTTGTTTATTACGATTCCAAAATAAATCTCTAAGTAGTTTTTAATTAATTTATGGGTTGTTAGTATTGAATAGATCATATCTAAATGTCTATATAATATATCTTTTCAGAAACATATATGTTGATGAACTAATGATTACAGAATCAACTAGATCATTGCTAAAAATTGAATCTAATTGTTCTTATATATCTGTTGGTGATTTAAGCCTATAATTATATTTAAACACCACTTAAGAATCAGGAATAAATGGGTCAATAATATAGAAATCTTAAGCACTATTTCCTAAAATTTTTTCTTTAAGTTCTTCTATTTCACCTATATAACTTAAGTCTACTCCATTGTAATAAAATTTCTACCTTTTAGTATGGTTAAAAAACATATTATGCCAGCTAGGCGGCTCACCTCTAAGTATTCTATTAAACATTCCTTCCCATTCATACTAATCAGTCATATCCTTAAGACAAAATTTAAACTCACCTATATTTTAATCGAGTTGTACCCCAAAAAACCTATGGCCAAAATGTTATAACATGATACTCTAAGTCCAGTTCATTTTTTCACAATGAATACATGGTCTCACATTTGGAGGTAAAAAAGGAATAAAAACAAATATACAGAAAGATTTTGTCTAGATGAAATTAAGAGGATTTATTTCTATTGGATAATTTTTTGTTAATAAAATGTCTATTGGTTCTGAGTATGCGAGTTAATCAGGTGACGTTTTCTCTTCATCGATTAATGCTAGTTCATTCTAGACCACACAAAACCGCACTAAATTTGGTGGATTTGCATAAGAAATATACTTGTAGAATAAATATTATGTATCTAGTTTTGTGTTTAAATGCCACCCATCACCAGAGTATATTAAAGGAACCGATTAGCCGTAATTAAAATCACCTAATTTTGGATCATTTCCTGTGATATGTAGTGTTGGATGATTGATTTACGAAGGAACAAGAATCTAAATATTCATTCTAAAAACAATTTATGAACTACTTATTTAACATATATTATTTAATAAATCCGTTTTTAATTTTATATAATAAAATATAATACATTTAAAATAAAATGGACAAATGCTTCATACAGATTATATTTAAAATAATTTAGAAAACGAGTAGCGTAAAATTAATTTATTTAACATGATGGTAGTGGATGTAACTGCTTTAGGCGAGTTTGCAAGTATAAAATGTATTATTTTAACATCAAATAGAGTTGAAAACTTAGAATTTGTTAAAAATCTTCCTTACCTATAAGAATTATATGCAGCATCTAATAATATTAAAGATATACGTTAAATTTTATACTTATAATAATCTTGGAGATTATTCAATGTATCATTTCATTCTAATCCATGCTCGTTATCAAAAAATTATAGGTAATATATAATAAAAGCCCTACCTCAGATAGTTGTTCTCGATGGGCAAAATATATCAACCCAAGATCGTGCTAAATCTTTAAAGCTATAGTACGATCAAAGGTTTGATTTTTTTGAAGAGCCGACAGATTTAAAATAGATCCTTAAAGAGCATTCATTACTTAAAAACACTGTATCAAGTATATATAAAGAAGAGCAAAAATTCAACATAAATGCACAAAAAATACTTAACAGAATGATTATAAAAGAGAAAGAATTAGAGCATGAAAAATATCTAAATTAAAACATTACGATTTAATAGAAAAGATCAGAAATTTCCAATACTTTTGATATTAGTTAATTACAAGATGTAATTTTAAAATAGGAATCTCATATCAGTGAATCAACTAACCGAATAATGATAACTGTTTATATGCTGATTTAAGTTTTGGGTCAAGACGACTTAAATTATATTTTATAGTATATTTAAAATAAATGCTAATAAGAATGATATATAAATAGTGATTATTATTTATTAAAAATGAATCCTTATTCTATTGTATGGGCACCTATTCCATGTATTTCAATTATACCAATTATAGGCCATATGGGTATAACTGATTCAAATGGTATAATTTATGATTTTGGTGGTAGTTATTTTATTAATATAGATTAATAAAATACTTCATTCGGTGCACCTACTCGGCACTATTCTCTTGGGTTAGAATTATTATAAGATCAGATAGAGCGATGGGACGGTTGTATATAAAAATATTCATAGTAGTATAAAGTTATGTAATATAGTCTATTTACTAATAACTGTCATCATTTTATTATAAATATATTATATGATCTCAAAATTATAAATAGCCTCTCTGTATTACGCTTTACATTAAAATATCGACCTTATATGATAAAATTTAAATCTGTTAAAGTATAATAGTTATATGATTGATTACAAATTTACTTTTCCATTTTAAAATGTCATTATTTTCAGAACTTAATCTACCTATCAATCCATTAGATCTCTTGTAGATTTCTAGGAGGTAACCATGTCCAAAGTGTAGTAAAATGTCACACTGGTATTGTAGTTCTTGTGGTATCCCTGTTACAATCCCAAAAATTGATGTTCCTAGTTTACCAATACCACTAACAACTTTGTTTTATCCTGGAGAAAATTTGAAAAAATCATCTGTTCAATTAGTAAATGCGTTGTAAATAGAAAATTTTAACGTAGATATTATAGATTTTTAAAAGAAACCAGAAGATGGTTCAATATTATTATTCCCGTCAGAAGATGCTGTAGAACTATCCAGTATAAATTTAAAGGAAACAAAACATATTTATGTATTGGACTGTACATGGCCATAAGCGTATAAATGTATTTAATCAAATTTCCTTTTAAATATATAAAAAGTAAAAATATGTAACCATAAGACTGAATTTTGGAGGCCACATGGAAAAGGGGAAAATAGTTCGTATTTAAGTACTTGTGAGTGCATCTATTGGTTGAATAAGGAAATATCCTCGTTGCTAGAATTAAACTAGAATTATGATGGAATAATGACACTATTTGTTGCACAGGCGTGCCTTGTTAAGTAATAAATGTACTAATAAGGAAGAGTTGTTATAGCACTAGGAAGAAAGGGTGAAAAGTAGTATGGCGGATGGTTAGATTTAGAAAAATCATTAAAAGATAAATATGAAACGAATGACAGTCATTGAGTGAATAATCTAACTATGTTTTTAAGAATTTGTACCATATTATCTTTATAAAGTAGATTGGTGCTTGAGTTGGCAAAATCAATAAGCTTAATTGATAAATTATTCACACTGTCATAATAAATTAATAAACCTGTTCCAAATAACTCTGTTTGATGGTATTAAATGACTTATATCATACTTGAGATAGTTCTTATAAATTCGTCCTTATTTTAATTGACAAAATTTACTAGAATATCCTACAAATCCAATTCTGATAATTAATAACCATATTTACTAGTTATATTCCTATAGCCATCAAATCCTTATTGTAGGCGAAAGCCTAGAGTCTAAGATGTAGAGCTTCTGCATTTGTTGATATGGGATTGAATTTTTAGTTTATTCCTAGGAGTCACTGAAAGAAAACCTAACTTTAAATCTAAGAAAGTAATTATGTCTAACCAGTCAAGTTTAATTATGTGTGAATTTTGCTTGTATCCACGATCTAAACTCAAAATAACCTATTTGCATGGAATAGTTATTTTTTCGAACCCAGTTGGTAGATTTTGATAAAAATACGCTTCATAATAATTAGTTTCTTTTACAAACAGCCCTTCTTCATCAATCCAAACCAAGCTATGTGATTTGAACAAAATTTTACCCATTCCCACCTCTCCAAACCAATAAAATATACCATAATATAATAATGCTCACTGAACTAAAAATTTTGCCCGGGAAACCTGGTCCCCCAATTAAACTGCTCCTGTGCATAGTCCCCGGTCCAATTTTTCCAAAGCGACGTCCTCCCCGTCTCTGAAAAGCTCAGAATTGATAACCACAGATACCCCTTAATGAATCCTGTGCCAGCAGCCGAATTCCTGCTTCTCAGCCCCCATTCCGTCTACCACGATGCTGATCGCATCGTGCAGCATCTCTTTCTTCAGAATTTCGTCCTCGGCCGTGTCTGCCGAGAGCGACGGGCACGCGTTAACCTCGAGCAGGCTCACCCTAAGCTCGTCGTCGAACATGACGTCGAACCCGTATACCTCGAAACTGCACTTGTTTTGGTTCATCTGTCCGGCCACAATCTGCAGAATCCGTACTATTAGCTTTTCGGTTTCTCGAAACGCCGATCGTGTGTTCTGCTCGCCTGTCAAGTTGCACATGTACTCAAAAAGGTCCTGAACTGTCCATTTCGCGCCGTCCAGATTTTTGTTGTAGGCGTTCGTGTGCTTTTGGATGGCTATGTTCGTCAAATGGGCAGAGGGGTCTGCGCTTTTCTCGTATTTTGTGAGTGCAAACCGCGCGAAGCCCTGCCTGCAAATCCAGATATCCAATGGCTGGAAGGAGCGGACCAGCACGTAGAGGCGCAGGTCGAATTTGTGCTGGTTGATTAGCAGCGGGTTGTGAATATATTTTTGGACCAAGTACAGCTGAAGGCCAGATTTAATGTTAGATTCTTCTAGCTTGAAATCTAGCTTGAAATCTAGCGCTTCTGCCTGCTTGCAGATCTCCGGGTAGTCCTGTTTGTACCAGTCTTAAATTTCAAAGTATTTGGCCATAAAAATTCCTTTGCCCTACGCTCGATTTGCTGGTTTTACTATGTAGGTTGTCTGGTTGTCTTTTTTCTGTTAAAATTGTGACCAATTTTAGGGCAAAATGAACGTTTCTGGCATTATAGCGAAGGCATTTAGTAGTTTTGGTGAAAACTTATGGAGAAAACGAAGAGTTTTGTTGATATTCATAGCGAGCAGATCCTTTCTAGTAATAACTTAATGATTCTGGAAGTGATTTATGTAAAAGTTCTTGGAGTTAATGAGGGCAGCATTTTTTTTGTACGCCTCTGCCAACTCATATTTTTCGAGCCAAGCAAAATTATATTAGTCATCCTAAGTCTCCACCCAGTTTCGTTCTAATGCTACTCTGTATATTGTATTTCTGAAGTGCATTTTGAATTTGAACTGAAGGTTCATTTTTTATTTAAAATTAATATTATATGCTAAATAGAAAGTTAATCAATCCCTAAATTTTCTATCATTTCTTTAGATTTCTTCAATCCTTAACTTTTCATTATTGGCTTCCTTATAATTCTATTACAAGAAAAGTTAAATATCATGACGTAGCAAGCAGTCACTTTGACATTTATTTATATTTGTTATTACATATTCTGGTTGCTGATTGTTGAAAGAAATAAATTGTTATTTATACTTCAGCCCACTGACAAAATCACCTTCTAAGTTTAATTGATCACATTTAATCTGCCCGTTTTTAGAAAAACCAATAACAAATGTTGGTTCAACACTTATATCATTTAAATTTTAAATAGATGATATAGGGCCTTTATAATCTAGCCAAACTTTCGATTCCCCTTGAAATACACCTTAACGCTCATCAGTAAACAGTCCTTGTACTTTGAAATCAGGAAAACTAAATGCATCAATTTTTTCATTCCTGATTACTAATGTGATTCCAGATCTTTAAATTAAGACGCCGTTTGCCTTTAGACTAACTGATAAAGCTACCAAACTTCTTATTTCGTAATCTTTTGCTTTAATACGAATAATACATGTTGTTGGATGATTTTAAATTTGTTCGCAAGATATCTTATTACCATTTACTTCAATATATAGTGTTTCCCCGATAATAGGATTAAATGGTTTTCGTTAGCACAAAATAGAAGCATGTAAACATTTGAAAAGATAAACAATAAAATCTTAATCCCAGTCTAATAAATGTTCTGAGAAAACTTAAAGTTAACTTTTACCAACAAAAACACCCTTAGTAACTGGAATTGCTGTCCTCATAATGTTTCCAGTAAGTAAGTTCCGACCTAAATCTTTAACCATTTATAATGCTAATAATCTTTATCCCTAAACCATCTCCTCATCATTCAGTTGAATCATTATCTTTATTAACAAAACGTTCGTATTTTAAAATTTCTTACTAAGCTTTCTCAATCTCCTCTTGAATTGTTCCCCCACGGGGCAATGTTAAAATTTGTCTTGAATAATCTTTGAAATTTGTAACATTTATTGGATCAAATGTTGATTAGAATTTCTACTAAATCTAAATCTGAAATTTATCTAAATTATAAGAACATATAACATTATCAAAATTATCAAATTATATAGAATTAAAAAGTTTAAAACTAGCCAAAACACATACTAACATTTCTTTTTACTATAAGATTCGCTCTCTATCAATTTTTTGAAGATACTTCAAAGAGTTAATTTCAAATTGAGATAACAATTTCTCTTACTCTGTTGTTTTTTCTACAGTATCAAACTATTTTTTAACAAGCTTTTCTAGTTTTTCCTCTTATTTTTGCAGCTTTGTTTAATTTGACAAAACTGGATTGAGTTCCAGCTCTAGGTTACGTTTTTAAACTTTATGTGCATTTAGTTTTACCAGACTTTCGTCTTTCTCAACCTGAAATCGCAATTTATTTACTAAATTTTAATTATATGATGATTTAGTTTTTATTATTCCTAGCTTTTCCTTAGAATTCTAGTTTAATTTTTATTATTTTGAAATTATTGTACTCAATTAATTCGACAATTGATAAAATAATTTTGATTACTATGATATAATATTAAGTATCTATGAGCTGCAAAACTCATCAGAATAATCATTAATTTAATGATTTTACAACATTTTTTACAGTTTCTAGAACCCCTCAAAGTAAAAGCTTTATAATTTCTCAAAAAGTAATATTTATTACTGATTTGAGATAATTTTGTCATTAATATTCGCTAATATTTCAATTGAGTTACCAAAACAGGATTAATACAAAATTGTCATTTTCTAGTATAATAGTATATAATAAAATAATATCACTTTTACTTTTTGTTGGCTTTTTAATCTTCGGTGAACTATAATATCGATTTTTGTAAGCTATCTGATTGAGATATAATACTAACATTCATAAGAACTTGATTTTAGGTACCTGGTGTTAATTCTGGAGCCTTTAAGAGAAGTTAGTTTTGAGATTTTTTGAACTAAAATTAAAGCCTTTAATTCATAACTTAAAAACTATGATTTTACGTTATCTCTTATTCCTAAATTATCACGATATCATTTAAATTAATGACAGTTACCTTGATATATAATTCTAATTACTAAAGCCAGGATTATCCTACTTTTAATCTAATCTCTTAAAATTTATCAATCTAGTTACTTACTTATGTGATAACAGAATTATTTGATGAAAACTTAAATAACTTATTCCTAATATCTTTTTCATATTTTTTCCAATTTTCTTATCTATTAATCCTATTCCTCATCATTTTCTCTATATGGGTTTTTAGATTCTTAAATGGATCTTATAGAGTAAGTAATTTTGTAGACTTTTCTGGTACAAAACATGAAATCTTAGATAAATATTAATTTTAAACTTATAATATTCTTTCATTTTTTGCTTTTTCATCTTATTATTGATCTATGTTGTCTACAAAGCCTTAAAATTAGCTATTATTCTTTAATACATTACTAGATTTAATTGTAGATGATGCAAATTAATCATTCTATAGTTATGTTTCAGTAAGAAATAAACTTTTTTCAATATCAATCTACTATTATTATTCTAAATTTTATATATCCTATTTATTGATAATATGTTCATTATCTATAACAGATTATTTACCATTCATACTATTTTACGTTTTTTATGGATTATTTTTAATATTTTAGTATTAAGAAGGACCTTTTACTATATTCTATGTTATATTTTATTACAATAAATTTTATTAATCAAGAAATAAATCTTTAGTTTTCGAAGCAATAGAATCATTCTACTTATTTTAATAAACTCTATCTGATATTTTATTCTTATTTTCTTATTATAATTATTTTTGATTAAACTTATTATAGTCTTAAATAGCTGCATTAACCCCACTTTTTGAATTAAGCTAACTATTTTCATGCTTGCTCATTAGATTTTACTGCTCTTAACCTGAATTACTTGTTAAATCATTTTATCGTAATACTGTAGTATTTGTATTTTATGATATGATATTTGTGGACTTATGTTCTGATTATCCTTAATTTAATAAAATTGTATTTTTTAACATATTTTCCTATGAATTTATATTAGGATCTTAATTTAAATAGGTCAATGATGTATTTTTGTTATCTAAAAATTATTGCTGAGATTCTCCTGGCTAGAATAAATTACAATTAATTTGGTCTTAAATATTTTCATGTTGGTAAATTCTATTATAACTATCCACTAAATTGCTATCCGACAAACCTTATGAATTTATAGCACTAATGCAATTATTAATATTTGACGTACCTACAATTTCTTATTATATAACAGTATTTAAAGTCTGGTGATTATTATTTACATTTGTTTCATTAGCTTAAAGCATAGTTTATATTTAATTTGAAGCTAATATATTTTATTATAAGTTTTAATTAACTTAATTATTTGATGGTAACTAATCTTGTAGTGATTAATAACCTAATTTCTATATAGTTTCAACATGCTTGAGTGGTGACGTTATATTCTTCTACTATGAATTAATGGACTGACTATTGGAAACATTAATATTAAAATCTGGTAGCTCTTAAATATTATTATCATCTACACTTATTTGCTATTAAATATTTAAATCTGTATGCTGCTAATTAATGACGCAATTACCTATATCTTTTGGATTCATGACGCGGCTATTATTATTAATTTACACTCTTTGTAATAACTATTAACTACATAACCTTGAATCTATATATTAACATTAAATTCCGATGTCTGTAGTATTTTATTATTTTTATGCCTATAATATTGCCTATTAAATAAGCTACAAATCTGTATTATCTGTTAAATCCTAAAGATATTATTCTGAAATACCTTTGACCAACTTGGCAGTTAATTAAGCTTCTTATGTTATAATTTTACTTCCTCCTTATTACTAAATACTATTGATATCTTCTAACTATTGCTATTACTTATCATTATTAAACTTAACCTCCTTTGAATGAAATTTTACTTTTCTGTTTTTTATGATATCAATTTATTACACCTCTGATATTAAATTAGAACACTTGCTACAAATTTATTATTAAAACTGAGTTTAATTATTAACACTAGTAGATATAGAAATCGTCTAAATACTTTAATTTGTAAGGATAACATCTATTGGGCTACTCCTATTAGATTAACTACTGGATGACTTAAACTTAATAAGATTATTTATTGGCTGTGTTTAGATACTTATATTAGCTACCTATTTCTGTTATACAGTTCCTTAAATAATATCATTATAACTAACATCTACTGATTAAGCAAATAATTTCACATTTTATAATTACTGAATAATAATATTATTATCATTTTCCATCTACTATTGTAAAGATTAAATTTAATTAAGACTATCTACTTTGCTTTCTAATTCTTTAATAGACTACTTATAGTTAAAAACTGAATTAACAAGCAACTGGTTAGTATCTTTAAGTTAATTATTCAATACTAATAATTATTTATAATTTGATTAAAGTTCTAAATTTGGTGTAAGCTATTTTTATTTAATAGAACTATCTTATACCTCAATACTAAAATCTCTATTAAAATTATCTGCATTATACATATCACCAATCTTATTTTTAGACAGAATTTACTCTTTAAGTTTATAAATTTCAGACTTAAACAAGTTTTCGTTTTTTTTCTATTAACTATTTAATGTTTTTAAATTATCTAAGATATTTGCAGAAGCTGACTAATCTTATAAAATTAATATTATTTATCCTATAACCTCTTATTAGTAAAATTCTGACTATACTTCTAAAAACGATGTAATAGATTCAATATATGAAAAGTAAAATTTTTTGATAACATACGAACATAAGCCCTGGCAATGTTATATTATCTTCTAATATTATTTGTTATATAAATTATTTACATTTTTAGGGCATTCATGATCGGTAAGAGGATCGCAATATAATTCTTTTTCAAATAAAACAAATAATAATTTTTAATCGAACATTTCTTGTATTTTTTGAGGTAATACGGTGAAAATCTCTTAAATTGGCAACTATAGGTTCATTCTATAATCATCATTTAATTCTGTTATAAAATCTTAAAATAACTCCATTATTTTAGAATGTATAATTATATATAAACAAAACTTTAATTGAATGAGCGAAATTGAAACTACCGAATCTGAATAAATTGATCCTTTAGACTAACTCTTAGAGGAAGAATCATTCGAACCATACGAATATTTGGATGATAAAATCATATATACGAAAGGTATAACAGATACAGAATGTGAGCCGTTTGAGAGTACTGATTCATTATCAACTAATGATTTTGATGAAACTAATAGTTCAGAAGAAACTAATAGTTTAGAAGAAACTTTTGAAATAGAAGAATAAGATACTACTGATTACACAGAAACTACTATTTTATCATCAACAGAAACAACTACTCAGTTTTCGACATCACAAACCAGTTCGTAGAGCTTACACTCATCTTCTTCGAAGTAATCACGATCGCCATCGTAGTCTTTAAATATTGAAGAAGAGTAGTTCGAGCATTCTAAAGATCTTGAATGAAATATTTCACTGTGGAGTAAGTTTTTGTATTTCTTCAATTAGTAAATCAACTTGATCTTGGCAATCTTTTAAATCTAGCTATTTTTGCTTAAGCTACTGCTTTAATTTGTACTACTCATCAAGATTCATCGGGGTTATATTTTTAATCTATTAATGTAAATTACTATTTTCTTACGATAATTTTTTATTTTCCCACTCAAATTTTTCAATTTATTCTTTTTATGTTTTAAAAATTTAGTTTTCTTAATAAAATACAGTATTACTATCTTAAATATTTCTATATTCATTAAGGCGTTTCTTTAGTTGGTTAATAGTGTTCTACTATTACTATTATTGCTCTTAGAGCTAATTTTCATAATTTAACTACAATTTATTATTAATTTCTTTTTCATTAAGTAATTATTTTTTAACCAATAAAAATGCTCTCTGGTGTTCACATAATAACGCTGAACATTGATTAAGAACTTATTTTTAGGGCATAATTTATTTTTCATCCTTTATTTATGAATTTTATTTTATTATTTTGTAGTCTTTTTGGTTATTTTATGTTTTTTTAACAAAATTATAAATTGGCTTATTTGTTAAATTATATAATTTAATATTCAAACTATTAATCTCCTCTTATTTATTATTAAGTTCATCTTTCTATAACTCTATTTATACTTCTAATTAAGTACTATAGTGCTAATTCTTTTCTAATTATGATGTCTTCTGCAAAAGTTCAGTCTCTTTCTCTTATACCTATTTATCTGCAAAAACTTAAAGCTCGGAACCAAATTTCTTCTTATATTAATTTAATCTAATTTCTGCTACACTAGTATCATTTTATAAATATGATGCAATAAACATTTAATAATCATCATACAATCTATTTAGCCTAGGTGTAACATCAAAATCTGTTTAGAATAAAGAGTTATATGAATGCTATTAATTTTAAATATCACATATTGCTGATTTAAGTGATAGTTATAACGAACTAAAAACATTTAATTGTTGCATATCCTGTTTTTATAAACTTGGTATGTCATGCTTAACATATTAAGATTAATTTAATTCAGACATCATTTAAAGATTAGTCTTTTAACTTTTATCTAATATATTGGCTTGTTGCTCTTTCTATTTCAATGCTTTGCCATAAAGGGCATAGTATTTTTATTACTACATTCAAAGTTCTTAATGTATTATTTAATTTATCATATAATATTGAATAATATTCTTTGAGAATGGAAAATTGTTTGTTTCTAAACTAATAAAACTAGATGCTAATTGATTCTTTAAAAGCTTTAAGGCTTAAGTATACTAAACATAATCAGTCATTGTTAGTTCAAATTTCGATTTTTAGTTTTGATCCTTTTAAGTAACTATTTCCTAATTACGACATCATAAAGATTAATAAATGGTAGCTTGATCCTACTTAAATTTTATAAATTTTTGTAAATTAATAAAATATAAAAGAATTTAATCAAATATTTAACTTATCTTCAGATGTAGTCTATAAGGTTGTTTAAAAGGAAATAACTACTTTCTATGTGTATACAAATGTCCTTAAAAATCTCTATTTGCCTTACAATTAAGAATTAAATAATATAATGAATAGTTTACTGCATTTTGTAGATTAAAGCAAGTTGATTTTTGTGAAATCAATTAGAAAAGATCTTATTTAACTGTATAACCTAACTCCAGCTATGAATTTATAAAATATTTTTTAACCATTTGTTTAAAACAATACAATAATGTTAAATTTTTTGGGTTAAAAACCTCTAGAATAGCTGAAAATATTTTTTAAAGCACTCATTGTAGAAGAAATAAAGTTTACCATAATTTTATAGAACAAAAATCTAATAGCTGATCTGTAAAACAATGCAAATATATTAAAAGACAAAAGATCTAAATAATATTAAGACTTATCTGTAATTATTAATGATAACGTTAATGATTTTGGTATAAAATTATTTATAGAATAATGTAATTAAGATATAATCTTTTAGTATCTATAAGAATAATTTAGTGGCTAAATACTTCTAAAGTAACCGATAGCTCCTTAATAATAGTAATATAACTCAGATTTAGATTACCAAAATAATAATACTTCTGTTTCAGATAGTTTATTTATAGAGGATGTTCCTCAAGTAGAGAAATAAGGATCTTCTGTCAAGCATATTTAACTAAATATTTCAGAATGTATTTCTATTGCAACTTCAATATTATAGAAAAAAAGAAGATTAATATTTGTAAAAAATTTAAACATTAACCAGTTAGAGAGTTGGTAATGGTATAAGTCGTAAAAATTTATATTTGCGAAGGATGGTATTCTGTTCAATGTATCAAATAATGATTCTTATATTTTTATGAACAAAGGAATTAAATGTATTGATGATATAACAGTAGAATATATTTGAATGATATATTATTATTCTTACTAAATATAATATTTAATATTCTATTTTCAGATGCATCTTTTATTCATTATCTAGTGTAATATGCAATAAATGTATATTAATATTAATTATTTACCTGTTAATTAATTATAAAGTCAATATCTTTAAATAATGAGTCTAATAATTAGATGTCTGATTGAGTTTTATAATGTAAATTGTTATGCAATTAAGTAATAAATTTGGTTATATTTTCATCAACAAGATCCAATAAATGATTATTTTAACTGATTATGGAAAATAAATTAATATACAATATCAGAATAGAACATATGTAATATGATTAGCTATTCTTTTTATTCATCTTATATCTGATATTCATGTTTTATTATAAAATCATTAAGTAGTATGTTAAAAATTTATTCAATTAATTTGTTAAATCCATTATTGTATAATTAACTCAAAGACTAATTATTTTTATTTCTTTAAAAATGTAATAAATATTAGAAATTCAAATTTTTATTGCTCTAATAATATATATTTTCGATTAATTTATTAGTAAATCATTTTCACATACTACTAATAGTAGAAAAATAATGTTTAAATAAATTTACTTATGATCAGTAATAAATAATAAGAATAATATTATCAAAACTATTGGGACAGTAAGTAATTATGTTAATATATATACAAATAATATATCTGACTTGATATAGTAAATTTGTGATTACTATTAATTTTAATTGATATTATAGCTTAAATATTTTATATCAGAATATAACTTAATTACACTTTTATTATTTTGTATTAAAGTATATAAAATCAGCATCATTAAATGTTACTGCATATGAATATCCTGATTTTTAGCGATTATTTTATTTTAAAAATTAAAGAAACCTAAATATTATTAAAACTTTGAATATAATTTTACCTATTAATATTGTATTTCTAACATAAATATATCATAAAATTTTAATACTAAGTTAGAGAATAATCTATTAACTGATCTTTTATGTAACATGACTTTTTCTCATAATATGCAGTTATATATTGTAATACATATTATCCCTTTGAAAATGTAACACATTCTTGGTCAATCAATTGCATTACTAAATGCTCTAATTGGAGCTACGCTTTAATCAACATAATATTTTTACGGGTAATCCCTTCCTTTTACCGCTGCTACATTATTTTTTGTATTATCCCTTCTACTTTTTGCCTTCAAATCTTCGCGCTAAAAACGCTCAAAACGACAACAAATTCTATTTTTGAGCTGTGGAATTCTTGATTTTTCTGCAAATTGTTTTTTAAATTTAGGGTTCAAGTTTTCAAATGTCGCATCGGTTTTATTATTACTTTCACTATCAACACCATTTGCTATGGTGTTTACACGTATTTTGATCGGTTAAAAGTACGATTGGTAGCGTATATTATTAGCAGTTCTTAGTGTGGGATTTGGAATTATCTATGTACTACTGGACACAGAAACTGCTGGAGCTAAAAATATTATTCTGGGAGATATTTTTGCTTTTGTTGGATGTATTTTATATGCTCTAGGTAGTGTTATAAACTAGATGGGATGCGAGGGTGTTGATTCTGTATGTTTTTTAGCTAATATGGCACCTGGAGCGGTAATAGTTGGAAGCGTTATTTCTGGAGTTTCTGAATACAATTTGTTTTAAACAATTAAGTGGTAGACATGGTTACTTATTTTAGCTTATGCAGTAGAAATGATGATATTTTACTATATAACCGTACTGTTACTATAAAAAACTGCTGCTGTGTATTTTAATCTTTGCTTATTGGTTAGTAACGTTTATTCGTTTGTAATAGCTATTTTTTTATTCAAAACTACACCTAAATGGTATATTATATTTCCTATAATTGGTTTATTAGCTTGCACAATTTTATATTTTTGGTATGACGATAAAGTAAATAAGAAATTCCTAAAGGATAATGAAATCCTTTAATAACATAGTTATTAATCTCTAAATATAGATGTACAAGAATAAGTGAATGAAAATTGATTAGTATTATTAAATTAATTATTTTAAATCGCTTGCGAAAAAATTGTTAACTGCTGTTGCTTATATATATAAATATATATATATATTCCTTTTCAAATTACCACTTCACAAATATGTCAGTTGTGAGAAACTTTTAACCATTAACATATCTTGAATTAATCACAGATTATGCTTATATAGTTATCGATGATGAACTTAGTACATCTGCGAGAAAATAAATTAAGCTAAGACTGTTTTAAGCATATGTCCCAAGAATTTACATTGAAAATATACCTTTATTAATCAAAGAATCAGGAAAATAACCTATTAGATCTATTATATTAATTTCACAAAACACATCTATTGATACAGCTCCTTTATCATCATTGGATTTCAAAATTATTAATGATGATGATATGAATAAACTTTTAACGTAGATAGAAGATTTAGCATAAAGTACTAAAACATGGATTCAAAAGCTTTTTGGTCCATTAGCTGATGTATATTCTCACCGACTAAAGCTTAGATAAGTACAACTAGCTACTTAGTTTTATGATCTTCTTTAGTTAGCTACATTGTAATCATCTGAAATTAGCGAAGATATATCTCTTGATCATGATATTTAAAAATAACTAAACGAATAAATGAAAATCTACAATTGCATACAGAGAGAATGTATTAAAAATACATTTTACTAAAATATGATTGCTGCCCTTAAGTAATAATAATAAATATTATAGTCCTAGCAAATAAATTATGCATCTACTTCCAATTTCCTTTAAGTGTAGGACTTTGAATAATTATTTGCTCCTAAATCACTAGAATCATTAGAGTGCAAGTAGACGTTAAATAATCACACATTACATTTCTTAACAGGTAAGAGTTTATCGTATGATCCTATTTAACTTTAATTTCCCCTTTGTGATGATCCTACTAAGCCTTGGTTTTATATTAACGATGCTAGAATTACTTATAATACTCCTGTAGATAGTTTACCATATGGGCGTCTTTTGATATAAGGCAATTATCTTAAACAACCTAGCTGTATCCTTCAGAATACAGCACTTGGAGAAGGTGCAGATGAGCTTTCATAGAATTATTAAACTTTTGAAACTTCTATTGCTAAAGCATGCCATGCAGTCTCTTAACTTTTAGTTAGCGCAACCAAACATTCTAAAAGAGTTCTAAGCTTAATTTCTGATGAAATAAAAGCAATTTAAGGTATGGATGTTAAAGATATTCAATTAAATTATTAGGATGGTGACTTTAGTTTGAAAAAATCTAAAGTCTATAGAAACACATTAGAAGAAGATGTAGACGATTTTATTATATAAAATTCCGCTTTATTATGCGACATCGGTTATAATAGGGAAAAACTTCCTTGTTATAAACAGTATTTAGAATTAAAATTATAAGATTAAAGCTAGTTTACTTATGATTAAAAGTTTATTATGATACTTTGCGACAAGCTATAATTCCCAGATAATTCGAAGCTGTCTAAATCATGGATTATGGATTTCGATGAAATGTTTTTAGTCAATAGAACTTTCAACGGCTAATCACCAGTTTCCCTTTATACATAAGAAGCGACAATCAAACCAACTGATGAAGATGACATTATAACAATACGTCCTAAGTTTATACAGTCTTAGTACTAGCTATCTATCTAAAGAATGAACAGGAAAAGAACAACATATGACATGATAGTTTTATTGGGTTAATTCTTATCGTTGGTATCATAGATTGATCCCCTACCTAAAAGATCATACACACACCGCCTTCTGTTTAATGAAAAGTTAGCATTAAAACATCTTTTTGTTCCTCACGAGATAGCTGAATAATGTGAATAAGAACGTTTAGTTTTATAGTAGAACAACTAAAATAATGTTAAAAATGCTATCACACCTTAAAACAATAAGTAGTTCTATGATCTAGTAGTTTCAAAAGTAGAGTAAATATCTTCTAGAGATAAATTTGCGAAAACACGTGTTGCTGAAGATTGTAATCCTGGAGATTGTGCAGTATGCAATGTCAGATTCGATAGCTATAAGTAGCATATATTCAGTTCAGACCATAAAAGATAGTATAGAAACATAATGTAATAGAATGAAAATATGCTAGCAGAACTATAGAGATATTAATTAAGATATGATATTGTTTAGGCTTTAAATACTTAATTAAATGCAATAGCATGTACTTTGGCATCAGAGATGAATATATCCTGGTCCTAGGCAATCACTGCTATCAATGAGTCAATTAGAGCGGTAGGTGGCTAGTTTTAACTAGATACGGAAGATGCACCTCGTGCAGGATCTCCAACCTGCAAATCTAATCAATTTGCTCATTGGAGAGAAGACTAATGCCTTAGAAGATAAAGTATGTTAGAAAATGTTTTAACATCAGGGCAAAGCAGAAAATCCGGATATAAGAGAATAAAAGCATGTGCTGGATCATTTTTAGTATGTGTTTTAGGGGTAGAGAAAAATAGAGTTAAGTGTATCGAATAATTTTTATAGGATTAGTTCTCAGTATAATAAAAAGAGAATACATTTAGTAAAAATTTAATTGATTATATGTATTACGAGTATATTGATGAACCTAACCAGTTTGAAAAAGGGTAGGTAAGAATTGTCTTGAAAAACGATCCTCAATATTGGTTCCACTAACCTGGCTATAATAAGTTGCTAAATATAGCATATATCACTTTACTATGTAGAGCAGCACAAGGTATGCCTCTTACTGCGGAGACCAAATAAGACTAGTATATTGACTTAGAAGAAACCAAATTTTAAAATGATGCTTATTTGTTATAAATTAGTAACTATCTTTCAGATTGCTTCCCTTAAATTGATGGTGTAGTGTATCAATAAGCTCTTACAAAATTATAAGAAAAGAGATTTCTATAATCGGGCCCTAAGCAGTCGTTGTAATAGCCTACGGCATCCCTAGATGTAATGAAACTAGATATTAAGAGCTTAAAATAAGAGCTCGCTGATATTGAAATTGGCCATATTCCAAAAACGGATAGTATCATTAGAATCGCCAAGACAATTATTCAAATATAGGAGGATAAATAAATATCTACACAATAACTTTATTAAAAGGCTATTGAGTAATTCAAATCTAAATAATTACCAGATATCCACCCGAGAATACAACCAGCTATTTAAGAGTTTGTCAACGGTAATACAATTACAGATTTATCAACCATTTCATTTAAAAATCCTGAAAATTACGAAGAAAGCGACAGTTGTGAACTGGAAGTAACTCCTTATAGAGTTAAATTGCCTCAGTTCAATATTTTTGATCCATTAATTAAAAAGAACGACGAGTTAGTTTAAACTGTTATAGACTAGTTGAATACTGAATAGTCAAAGCTTTAAAATATTTCATCTGCTGTTAAACAAGAAGGAGTTAAGCCTGGAAACTATCCATAATAATTCCAATAAATACTTCATTCTCCTAATCACAGAATCGCAGAAATTGGTGTCACAAACTCATTACTAGAGTGTTCTAATACATTGATATAGAAAATCTTCTAACAAGCTTCTGAAACACTATAAATCTCATTGTCTGCTTTTGTTTATCATACGAACTAAGAGTATGCAGGTACTAACACTCTACAAACTTTTGAGCCCATAACCAATGACAAAAACTATCTTCTTGACGAAGTTAAACCCCACATTTTATCAGAAGTTTAACGTGCAAATTCTTGTGTCAGACACGAGAAATCACCATCTAAAGTTCACAGATCAATCCGTGCGAACTCAATTTGTACAAGAGATTGCAATTTAGACCCAGAGTAAGTCTCACTTTACTACTTACGCAACGCTGACTATACACCTTAATTCACTGACTCCTTATCAACTGTATCGTCGCCACAAATGGTCACAGTCGGAGAGCAGTCTACCAACATCGCATATTCTACAGTTTTAGCTGACAATTATGTTTCAGCGAACTACGAGCAGCAGTCAACACCAGAAGCTCTAAAATTGAACAACAAACCCATTATCGCCTCCCCAATCCTCTCAACGTCATCCCACTACCAATTCTACAGACAAATGTTGCCTGAAAATTTTGACCAGCTCGCCACGAAGCAGCAGAAGATGCTACTGCGCCAGTTCATTCCAATTTCAGAGTCTCAAATTTCTGCCGTTTACGCCACCCTGGCGACGGTCTATGGCGGTTTCTCGCAAATGATCGAAATTACGGTCCAGTTCTGGAAGAGCTCAGCGGACGCGATTTTGGGCAGTTCGAGCTCAGTGCACACCATTTTGCACGAGAAACACTACGGTTTAAACATCGCTGATATCGCAAGTGTAACGCTGATCGGGCTGACAGCCAGGAGCAAGCTTTTGCAGGAGAAGGCCGAGGCCGATAAAAGGGAGAGGAAACTGAGAATTGCTAGCAAGCAGGTCAACAGGTGCGTGCCGCCAGATGGCATTGTGGACAAGAGGATCATCGAGGACGCGTTTTCGGTTAGGGAGGAAATCGATGTAAAGGTCGTCAAAAATGAAGGTTTCGCTGACAAGCTTAACTGCGACATCATAATTGGTGGTATTTACGGACTGAACGGGACTGAGTGAAGGATGGGTGATTTTTAGGGCTAGTTTAAAAAAATCAGATCGGGGTCATAAGATACTTGAAGATTTGAAAAATAGGAAAAATAAGATCGGAAAATTCAATTTTCGTAAAGTTAATATATTATTTTATATAAATTAGAATATAATGTTTATACTAGAAGCTTTATGTTATTATATAATATAGTATACATATAGCTTTATAAATCAAAATGAACCAAACTGCATATGAGATTCTCAACGTTAAATTTGAAGATGAAAATAGCGAAATTTCATATGATAACAAGAACTATATGTAATCCATAGCTTATAAAGCAATTAATAGCAAAACAGCTAGGAAGTTTTATGAATTAACCAAGCAAGTTAAAATAGATGTAACAAAAGTTTCAGCACTCCTAGCTGACAACCAATTAACCTGGCAAAAAGACGCACCTCACTACTTCAATGCCTGGGTAGATACTATTGAGAACAAGCCAATTAAGCTTGAATATAAACATATTTCGCTTATCGATAAGGAGTCTTTCGGTACAAACTAGACACTATAGTTCACGTTTTATGTTGATATATCACTTAAAGTGGACAACTAAATCATGGAAAAGAAGATTAAAATGAGTAATAAGCAGTCTATTACTTCATCCAAGTAGATAACATTCCAAATTCCATATATCAGAACTAACGCTAATATAAACGCAGCTTTTCCTAAATCTGATCCTCTTACTGAGCTTTTACCAGATTTGCAGTTTATGTAAAACTCGCTTTTTAGAGCCAAACCAACTGATTCTGAGGAGGATATTGACATTAAAGAATACAAAGAAGAAATTTCAATGGTATTAACAGCGTAGCTTGTTGAATTTTATGATTTATTAGTTTGCAAATTTAGTGTTTTCAAGCCTGAAACTTTTGAGATTGGGTTGGACTGCTAGTTCAAAAAATGTGAAATGATTTATAATAATTGCATCGTTTAAAATTATAAACTCGATAAGACACCGAGATTTTTGATTATGAATTTGGTGAATGGTGGAATCGTGGGTCAGAAGGGTGAGAGCAAGACGAAATAGCTTATTTAAGGTTTTTTGAGAAAAAATGAAAAGGAATGAAAAATTATTCATTTCACTAAGAAATTTAATAGCTAATCATTTGTATATAACGAATTTGCTACTTGATCATAGATTCTAGCATATTAAGCTGTAAATATAGTAATTTTAGTAACCTGCTTGCTGGTTAGTTCAGTTTAGTTGAGTGGAATAAAATATTTGAAAGCAAGATTAGTTATCTCCTATTCATATTTTCTAAGTAGATCTTGCTAAAGGGCATTTTTGAAATTTGCTAAAAGTGACATTTACTTTGTATATTCTATTTATACAATTATATAATAAAGATATTATATATACGAAAAATGATTATCTTATTAGCATGGATGTAGTAATTTCCTTAATCAGAGTTTTACTTCTCTAATAAAATTGTTATTATAGAAAAAGAACCAGTTTTTAATTTTACGAATTTTGATAGGAAAAATATAAGTTGTTTTTCAAATACTAAGCATTCTTAATTTTAATATTAAAAACCTGATTTTACACAGAATATACCCAAATTGATAGATTCAGTTATGGATGATATAAATATTACTTCTTTTTCTGATACATATTTCCTACATTTTAACAAAACTATCTTTAATTTAAACTTTTCTCATTTCAAAGTACCCTAATTTTAAAAATTAAAAATAGAAGTAAATTATAATGGAGAAATATTATCATAAGAACAATCTTGGATGTATGCTGTTGCAGGATTGGTGCAGATATAAGGAGTTAAACATCAAAAATATCAATTGTTCGAAAATGAGTAACCAGTTGATCTAGATTTGGAGGAGTTTGCAAAATACTAAAAAGATTTAGATATTATTAGACCTAGAACTACATATTGGAGATAACAATAAGATTATTACTAGACTAATAAAATGGCGTTTAAAAATAGATTAATTGACTCATAAGTGGAACATGTTTATATAACTTAATTTAATTTTGATGATATTGTGGTGTAGATTATAGGCGTATGTATGCCTAACTTTTCTAATTCCAACTAAATGAATTGCGAGATAGTAAATTTCTCAAGCATAGGTGATAAGGTGGAAATAACATTAGGTTGCTAAAGATTATGCCAAATTGAAAGACTTTATTAAAGTGTATTTAGAAACTCATTAAGTGTTGATTTAAATATTTGTTAGTGATTCATTTACTGGTAGATACTATAATATTATTTCATTATTTTTAACTTTTCAGTCTAATAATGAAAAATAATGTATGTATTTTAACTGGATAAATAGGATGCGGGAAATCAACCATAGCGTAAAAACTAAATACATTAGGATACAATGTTTTCGATGCTGATGATATTGTTCGATTTTTGTAATAGCCAGGACAATATTGTTATAATTAGATTGTTAAAAATTTTTAAAACATAGTATTAGAGGATAAGTAATTAGATCGCAAGCAAATATCACAGTAGGTGTTTGGACCCTAAAACATGGAAAAATTATAGCTTTTAAATAAGATTGTTCATCCTTAAGTTAATAAGTAAATTAAAAAAATATTGTTCTTTAATATTTTTAAATTAAAAATACTATCAGGCATTCCTTAAGATTGTATTTACAATCGATATAACAAGGCTTTAATAGTGGTTATACCTTTATGGCTTGAGTAATCAAAGAAAACAATTTTCCCTGTATTTGATATCTAGCTATCTAGTTAAGAGGAGCAAATTAAAAGGTTACTAAATCGTGGGCATTCTCATTAAGATGCAGTAAATCGAATTAAAGCATAAATGAGTTTTGATGAGAGGAGAAAAAGAGCAAATCGTGTGTTTATTAATGATAGTCCAGATACGAATATTTTAGTTTAATAATTGTCTTAATATATAAATAATTATTAAGGAGGAACATTGTATACTATTTATTAACACATAACATAGATTATATTTATTCTACTGGTCGTTATTGTCTATTTAGTGATTTTTTGATATGACTCTTATAGTAAACTGTTTTTGGCTTCATCATTTCAATACTGAAGCAACAGTATTGCTCATTTAATCAATTTTTTACAAATCATAAACAAATTTAGATGATTTAGTATCTCTATATATTGTATACAAAAATATTAATCACTATGGAAAATAATGAAATAAAAATATAAATGGCGGAAAATGCGAATCTGTTACACGAAATATCCTGCTAGCAATAATTAGATATACTAACAGTAAAACATGCTACACAGGTATAATAATATTAAGATAAAATCAGCATATTAAATGCATAATTAGAAGCGAAACAACAGCTTATTGACGTTCTAATCAATCCGAACAATATAGATTTTCTGCCAGAAAGTCTTGAAAATTCATCATATGAGCAAGCTAAATTGCCTAGCGAGGATCTCCCTCTTTAGTAGAATTTAGAGCGCCAGCGTGAGTTATTTTTTGAGCTCCAGGCGATGGATTCCCACAGTTCTGATTAACCTGACTATTTTTCAGAAAAAATATCTCTTATTAGCTCCAAACTAGATCTGCTTGAATCTCAATAGCAGGGCGTTGAAGAATCTAAAACTATCATCCAGGCCAAAATTCAAAAGGATGAACTATCGCTAGACGAGCTGAAGTGAGGTATTTCTGTCACGGCTTTTCTCCCTGCATTTCTGCGAGCAGCTCCTCGACAGTAAAATTGTCACTGCCCTCCTCCTCCGCGAGCTGATTTATCAGCTCCATCCGGCGGCTTTCTCTCGACTGACCAGCATTTTAAATCTGCTTGATTAGCCCGTCCAAAATCTGGCCAGTTTGAGCCTGCTGCTGCTCCAGTTCAGCATTTTGACCCACTTGACAGTTCGCCGTCAAGTTTTCAGGCTTTTCATCCTAGAAAGTCACTGCCTCGTCCCCGCCTACTCCACATGATGCGGTTTGCTTCTTGTCGTCGTCCTGGAAAAGGTCATACTCAGATTATATGTCGTTCTGGAGGTTACTTTTTGGTTCCACCTGCGGTTGACTCATGAAGTTTGGGATTTTGGATAGATCTACCTGCTGCTAATCTTCCGGCGCAGCAGTCTCAAAGCCACAGTTCGAGTCAACTTAATCATACACAATATCATACTTTTTTACTGGTGCTTCTTCAGTCACCTGCGTCAAAGAATCGCTTTTTGCGCTTTGGTTTCGAGCCTGTTAGAGTTCTGATGCTACTTTGTAGCCACCCTACGAACGTATGACATCTCGGGGAGCAATTTACGATGTTAGCATTTAAGCTTTGGCTTCCTCAGCGCGCTGTAGAACTTATCTTGTCAGGTCATCGGCTTTGGAGGTAAAATTGACATCTATTACTCCAAGTTTCCCTACAGCCTTCGCATAAAGCGAGTTACAGTTATCGCTCAGCTGATTAAGTGGCTATGCTGGCTTTTTGGTTGGCGTGGCTTCGCGTTTGAATTTCATTTATTACGCGATTTCGTGTGATAGCTGAGGCTTCGCCGTAGATTATCGCGGAGTAGTTTTAATGGTTTTTGTAGGAATAATTTGACCAATTCCTGAAATAGTTATTTTTGACTGCTGCTGGGAGAATGAAGTGGCTTACGTTGTTTGTATTTTTGGTGGTTTAGCTTGGCTCTAAGCGGGGTATTGGGCCTTCATTTGCAAGAGTTATTTTTCCATTTAAAGTATCTCTTGTTCATGCTGCTTTGTCTTAGCCTACTCGGATTTGAGACCTATTTTTGCAGCAGACGTTGGGAACATTAAAATAAATTTTGGTATTTATAGATTAAAATATAATAAATTTTACAAGAATTATTTTAAAAATTATATAAATATAATATTATAATAACGCAGGAAGGCGAAAATGAGCTAAAATTCAGGATTTAATTAGTTTGTTACAAGGTCGGCTAATAACTTAAATCAGAAAATTTACATCATTTATCTAGTCGCTCTATCTGTTTCTGTTTTCATTATATCATACTTGTATGTCTAAACTGTTTAGATGATTCCAGCATCGAAAAATTTTAAAAACCTTATACCTAAATTTTCATACTCATTTAGATTACCATAAATTTCAATTTAGACAATTTATCCTGATTTCCGTGGTTACATTGTATATTCATGCCCTGCAATGTAAATAGATTTTGAACACCCTGTATAATCATAAGTTTTGCTTAAATACGCACCAGATAACAAACATTTTCATTTTTAAGTTACTAATGGTACTATATTATCATTAATTTTTGATAGAAATGGTGCATCTGATAGATAAAATGTCGTTGTGATGAAAGATTAGGAATTTATTGGTAATACAGATAACATTATATGTGAATTGATTTCTTGTAATTTTGTGATCTCTTCTGTATTAAATGCTAAACATGATGTATTATTAACTGTTAATTCTTTTCAGATACTAACAAATAACTGTAATAAAATTGAATCTACTCAAGTACATCATATTCTAAATCCTGAAAGAAATTATTGTTCTTACTTTGTTAATCTACATCCATAAAATTATGTAGTGTTTAATGAAATTTTCGAATAAAGTATTTGGGGGATGTAAAAAGGTAATGGGTTTGATATTTATAGATTAGTGAAAAATGACGACGGGCTTAATTTTTTAACATTAAGTTTATGTGGTCTTAGTATATTTTTGGTGATTGGAGGTGTAGGACATGCACTAATTAAATCAATTGTTGATAATGTGAAGGTAGACTGATTTATATATTTAAATTTATGTATTAAATCAGAATTCACTTTATTGAGTCCATAATAGTCACCCGTAGAGTTTCTATAACATGCACTAGTTATGCTTCTTCCAATATTTTCTCATCTAACTCTTTTTCCATTTATTTCATATCATTATTATATTAGTCTGATATTTGCTATATTTATTTTTCAAATTATTTACATGCTAATTCTAATGATTCATTTTGAATTATTAAGTTTTACAGTTCTATTAACTATGAACGATTGTGTTCAAACTTATTAATATCTAATTATTAATCTAAGTGAGTTATTTACTCGATTTAAAGATCCAGTTGTCTCTATGCATCATAATATCTATTTTCATACAATAACAAGTTATCTCCTTGTTCTTAGATCATAATTTCCATATTAGTAAATAGTATTTCAAAATCAATTTCTTCATCGTTATCTGCCTGCTCTTCCTTCAAATCGCTATCAGAATATTCATCCACTCGTTCTAAATCACGTGGTAACGTTAACAAACGATGTTATATTAGAAATTCTGGAGAGCTTAAATTGACTAGCTGCACTTTCTAATCTATTTTGTTCTTGGCTTCGCCAAGTTTAAAAATTTAACGTTGGTATTCTTCGAGCTACCTCATTAGCACCTCGACCTGTGAGTCTTTCTCTGCCAGGGCTGCTTTGATGGCGTCCATTTCTGCTATATCGACGGCGGGTTCTGCCGCGGAGTCCGATACGTTATTCATCTGCTGCTCGAGGAGCTCATACTCCATTCTCATCTGGTCTAGCTGCGCCTGTAGGGTTTGCCGCTCATTGTCGCCCGACGCGATAACCTGGCCTTGGTCATTGAGGATCTGCTCGAGTTGCTAGAACTCCTGCGTCTTGTCGTTCAGTTCCTATTGGAGGCTTTGGATTTACTCCGTTAGGTCTACCAGTACTTCCTCAGTTTGAATTTGCCTGCCTTCTTATTCGCGTAGCTCCTGAACCTACTTTGATAGCGATTCTCGCTCACATGCCCCACTCGCGATATCGCTATCGAGCTATGCTAAACGGGTCATGGCAGAGGCTGCGTCTGCTTGCATTTAATCATTCGCCTCGACCAATTCCAAAATTTAACGTTGGTATTCTTCGAGCTACCTCATTAGCACCTCGACCTGTGAGTCTTTCTCTGCCAGGGCTGCTTTGATGGCGTCCATTTCTGCTATATCGACGGCGGGTTCTGCCGCGGAGTCCGATACGTTATTCATCTGCTGCTCGAGGAGCTCATACTCCATTCTCATCTGGTCTAGCTGCGCCTGTAGGGTTTGCCGCTCATTGTCGCCCGACGCGATAACCTGGCCTTGGTCATTGAGGATCTGCTCGAGTTGCTAGAACTCCTGCGTCTTGTCGTTCAGTTCCTATTGGAGGCTTTGGATTTACTCCGTTAGGTCTACCAGTACTTCCTCAGTTTGAATTTGCCTGCCTTCTTATTCGCGTAGCTCCTGAACCTACTTTGATAGCGATTCTCGCTCACATGCCCCACTCGCGATATCGCTATCGAGCTATGCTAAACGGGTCATGGCAGAGGCTGCGTCTGCTTGCATTTAATCATTCGCCTCGACCAATTCCAAAATTTAACGTTGGTATTCTTCGAGCTACCTCATTAGCACCTCGACCTGTGAGTCTTTCTCTGCCAGGGCTGCTTTGATGGCGTCCATTTCTGCTATATCGACGGCGGGTTCTGCCGCGGAGTCCGATACGTTATTCATCTGCTGCTCGAGGAGCTCATACTCCATTCTCATCTGGTCTAGCTGCGCCTGTAGGGTTTGCCGCTCATTGTCGCCCGACGCGATAACCTGGCCTTGGTCATTGAGGATCTGCTCGAGTTGCTAGAACTCCTGCGTCTTGTCGTTCAGTTCCTATTGGAGGCTTTGGATTTACTCCGTTAGGTCTACCAGTACTTCCTCAGTTTGAATTTGCCTGCCTTCTTATTCGCGTAGCTCCTGAACCTACTTTGATAGCGATTCTCGCTCACATGCCCCACTCGCGATATCGCTATCGAGCTATGCTAAACGGGTCATGGCAGAGGCTGCGTCTGCTTGCATTTAATCATTCGCCTCGACCAATTCCAAAATTTAACGTTGGTATTCTTCGAGCTACCTCATTAGCACCTCGACCTGTGAGTCTTTCTCTGCCAGGGCTGCTTTGATGGCGTCCATTTCTGCTATATCGACGGCGGGTTCTGCCGCGGAGTCCGATACGTTATTCATCTGCTGCTCGAGGAGCTCATACTCCATTCTCATCTGGTCTAGCTGCGCCTGTAGGGTTTGCCGCTCATTGTCGCCCGACGCGATAACCTGGCCTTGGTCATTGAGGATCTGCTCGAGTTGCTAGAACTCCTGCGTCTTGTCGTTCAGTTCCTATTGGAGGCTTTGGATTTACTCCGTTAGGTCTACCAGTACTTCCTCAGTTTGAATTTGCCTGCCTTCTTATTCGCGTAGCTCCTGAACCTACTTTGATAGCGATTCTCGCTCACATGCCCCACTCGCGATATCGCTATCGAGCTATGCTAAACGGGTCATGGCAGAGGCTGCGTCTGCTTGCATTTAATCATTCGCCTCGACCAATTCCAAAATTTAACGTTGGTATTCTTCGAGCTACCTCATTAGCACCTCGACCTGTGAGTCTTTCTCTGCCAGGGCTGCTTTGATGGCGTCCATTTCTGCTATATCGACGGCGGGTTCTGCCGCGGAGTCCGATACGTTATTCATCTGCTGCTCGAGGAGCTCATACTCCATTCTCATCTGGTCTAGCTGCGCCTGTAGGGTTTGCCGCTCATTGTCGCCCGACGCGATAACCTGGCCTTGGTCATTGAGGATCTGCTCGAGTTGCTAGAACTCCTGCGTCTTGTCGTTCAGTTCCTATTGGAGGCTTTGGATTTACTCCGTTAGGTCTACCAGTACTTCCTCAGTTTGAATTTGCCTGCCTTCTTATTCGCGTAGCTCCTGAACCTACTTTGATAGCGATTCTCGCTCACATGCCCCACTCGCGATATCGCTATCGAGCTATGCTAAACGGGTCATGGCAGAGGCTGCGTCTGCTTGCATTTAATCATTCGCCTCGACCAATTCCAAAATTTAACGTTGGTATTCTTCGAGCTACCTCATTAGCACCTCGACCTGTGAGTCTTTCTCTGCCAGGGCTGCTTTGATGGCGTCCATTTCTGCTATATCGACGGCGGGTTCTGCCGCGGAGTCCGATACGTTATTCATCTGCTGCTCGAGGAGCTCATACTCCATTCTCATCTGGTCTAGCTGCGCCTGTAGGGTTTGCCGCTCATTGTCGCCCGACGCGATAACCTGGCCTTGGTCATTGAGGATCTGTTCTAACTACAATATTTATGTATCTTTTAGTTTAATCTATTCTAAACTAAACGTATCTTAACTATTATCATGTTTTAATAGCTCTTATACTTAACATGATTTTTTATCAATTAATATTGCTTGTTTATGAACCAACTCATTTAATTATGAAATTTCTACTTATAAATCTTTCTCTAAAAATTCATATCGCTCCAGATTCTATTTCTATGTTTCGACAATGTATCTAAGTTCTTCATATTCAAATTTTTACTCCATCTCTAGGTTACTGGAAAATGAATCTAATGTTAATCCTTTTTTAACTTTTTATGAAAGTAATTAGTTTTCGAGCACAAGTTCTGCATTTTTGAGCCTCTATTAATTTAATAATTTCATTAAATTAGGGCTGATATTCATTATTTAAATGTTGGAAATTCATAATTAAAATATAATACTATTATTTTTGATATTTCACGTTTCTCTTCAATGCATCTTCTCATTACTGGAAGTGTTGGCACAGGTAAAACTTCGCTATCTAATATTTTGGGTGCAAAACTTAATATTGAGGTGATACATATTTCTGATTTAATTATTGACTAAAAATTATACAAGTAATATGATGAGTTGTTTGATTCTTATATCCCAGATGAAGATAGAATAATTCAGTACTTTAAAGAAAAGATTATTTCAAAACATAAAGATTTTATTATAGATCATCATAGCTTTGATATTTTTAGTAATAAATTTTTAGACCTAACAATTGTTTTACATTCAGATCTTAAAGTTTTGAAATAAAGACTTTCTCTCAGACAGTATTCAGAAAAGAAAATAGATGAAAATTTATAATGTGAAATTATGGATGTAGTAGCTGATGAGGCATATAGGAGATTTAAAAATATTTTAGAATTAACAAATGACACTAACGAAGATTAAGCTAAAAATATTGATATAATTATAATGGCGTTAAATAAATTGAAATCTGCATAAAAAGAAGGTTATGAAGAAGAATGGGAGACAGATGAAGAATGATCAAATATTAGAAAAAATTAAATTGGTTTAATTTATATTTAATTACTATATAATATGAATCTAGTATATAATAAATTAATGTAGTCTGAACCTTCTACAACTACTTAAGAAAATACTAATTTATAGGATACTTAACCACCTCTAAGAACTACTTATTTACATGCAAAAATTTAAGAAAATCTATCGATTAAAATTCTGAAGGAAGAGAATTACTTTACACCACATTAATTTACACGTTATTTTGATGTCATTAAGTTGACACCATTTCTCACCAATTCTGGTTCAATTTAGCAATTAATATCATCTATTCACTCCTGTAGTAATGAATCACAGTATTTTCCAGCTTCAAATGTACTTAAAAAAGAATATTTTATATCTTAATCTGAAGAAGAAACTCTCGTCACAGTTGCTCTTAAACCACCTTTTTCGTTTGTATGGTCTATAATTATTACATTTGCACGTCTCGACTACGATATTATTTATCCATGCGCAAGTTTCGAGCTAATTTTATCATAAGAGCCACTGTGCGTGTTCCCAGCGTTTAAAGCTAATTTTGATCTAAAAATAACTGATAAACCTCAAACTTTCTCACTCCCTCAAAATCTGCCCTGTGTTCGTTTTGCTCATTTTAAGTTTTCAAAAGCACTTTAAAGGTCCCCTTTATCACTATAGAAAATGCTTTCCATCTCTAATATTGAGGCTAGTGGCGTATCTCTAGATTTTCTAGCATTAAATGCTATGTATGCAAGAAATTCAAGTAGAATTTCTTCTAAATTGACCCGTACTAGCCTGATTGGAAGAGATAGTTTACGCCAGGCAGTAACTAGTGTAAAGGGTTTTGAACAGACTCTGGAGACTATTAACGTGATAGCAGAATAACATGAGCATAGAAAGGCTATTGCACGAGGACTTGACTTGCCTGTTTAGCTTACATAGGGTGAGTCAGTGGAAATAATTGAAAACTGTATTTTTACGAAAAAATGGTTCTGAGAATCACTAAGGTCAAGGGTCATTCGACAAAATTGCTAGCTACTCTTTCAGTATCTTGGATTATTACTCTAATTAAATAATCCGCTCATCGTCGATTGATGCTTTCTCGTTCAAATTATCGATAATCTACTTTAGAATTGCCACTTTTTCTGGTTATTATAGAGTGAGATTTTGGATTTCCGTATGATAGTCTAAAACTTACGATTTTAGGATCTGAATTGTTTTTAGTTACTAATCAATTAGTAGCTAAGATTCATCAATATTCTCATGAATGACACTCTTAGTGGTAGAGTTAGACTTTGAAGATAACGCCAAAATATCTTTTTAAGCTTCATTTTCGCTCGCTTCCGCGCTCAATGCTTTCTAGAACTGAAGTTTCCTCATATCAGCCTCTTATTTATCATATTTATCATTCAGAATACTAATAATTTTGCTCTATTTTTCTACAGTTTAAGTCAAATCAATCATTTAATTCACCATTTTATCTTGCAACGCTTCTACTTCATCTACGATAACATTTTCAGTAATGCTTTTTGGTGTATTTCTTAAATTCTAATTTTGATCATTTATCTACTAGCCTTTAAGTCGTTTGTTTTCGGTCCTAATTTCGTCCAGTGTAGAATTTAGCTATTCCAGATTGTGCTTCAAAATTGAGTTCTCACGTTAGTTTTCATGTGCAATTTTTTCGAGTTTAGATGTAGCTATGGTATTATAATCTTTTGACTACATTTCCTGGATTTTAATTTTTAGCATAGAAATTTCCGCCTTTAGAGCTGGAATGTTACCAGGATTAGACTGCGGTGTTGGTAGTGTCACTGAGTTTAAAAAACTTATTTCATCGTTAGCAGCCTATAAATCTAATAATAGTTTGGCGTTGATGTGCTAAAGCTATTTATACTGCCGTTCCATTTTTATATTAGTTAAAAATAATATAATAACATACCTAATGATTTTTTCACTTCATATTGATGTTCTCACAAACTCCATAATAACTCAAGACGCTTCTTACACAGTTCAATATCAATGATGACGTCGTAGAGTGCTTATTAGAAGATGTAAGAACATAAAATTTTGAAAACAAAATATCAACTTACTATGAAAATGGAGAGGTACGCACATATATTGATATCGAAAGCCAGTATTAAATAAATCCATTGTTATTAGCAGCTATGACAGATTAAGTTAAATTTTAGAATATTTCTGATAGTCTAGAACTTCCCAATCTACTCAACTATGCTGCAAAAGTTTAATCTTCTGTAGTCCTTCTTCCATGCTAGTTTGTTGTTCCTAGCTATTATAAAGATATTTATGAAAATTCAACAGATACACATTCACTATGTTTAGACGATATCATAGTGAGAAAAGGTATTTTTAGTGTGGAGGGGAGAAATTTGATAGATTTAGACTTTATGGAGGGTTCACTAGGGTCAGTATATAGTAGTAGTATCTGTTTCAATTTCTCGCACAATCCAATGCTGAAACTATCTCAAATACGGAAATTTTTAGAAATTAATTAATTTAAAGCTAAATAGATTATAGCTGTAAACATCAATATTGATTGTGACTTATAAGATGAGATTACATTAGACTAGAAGTTATTATAGGAGTCGTACTTTCTTAACTTTGTTGATACTAGTTAAGAGTATAGCTATCAAAATTGTAAAAAAGTATTTATAGATTAATCGGATTTACCTAAGTTAACCACCACTTAATTTCCAAATATGAAAGATCTATGTGTATCATTTTCAACAGAATTTTAACTATCCACATAAATTTAAAAGTAATTAACAAGTATAAATAATTAGTAGTTTAATAAAAATATTTTTTTTATTATTAACAACGAGGTTACACTCGATTATCAGTAAATAAATACGATTAAAAATGATTTTGATGAGAAAATTTCAAGAGCTAAAATTTTGTTTACTGAGCCTATAGAAAGAACTACACTCAATAATGGCTAAATTTTGCTAACAAATACAGAAAATAATGCTGCATTCGTCTTCTTTGAAGGCCTAATCAATAATAAAGCTACTTTAACATCACTTTCAGAGTCTAATATCCTTAATATTTACCACTAATAAAACAACCAAGTTTTCCAGATATTGATACAAAAAGAGTAAATTCTCAAAAATCAGCCTTTATATCTATTCCAGTCATTTTGGCCCTAAAAGCTAGCTCAAGAAAACGCTTTTTTGAACCTTATATTCTCCCAAAAGAAATTTCCTAAACTGCAATTTCCATCATTTGACAACTCTTCTATTTTCAATGTAATCCGCCAACTTAACGCATCATCTATAATTTCTAAAGAGCCTATTATTGGTTATTTTGAACCAATGCCAATTTCTATTTCTCTCTTATGCTGCTGCTAATCTAGCTAGTTCATCTCTGAACTTTTCACTCTTCATAACAAATTTGAGGCCATCCAGCTTCTCTTGTCTGGTCAAATTAAAAATTTGATCCCTTTCACTCCTGAAAAAAATGTCGTTATCTAGATCAACGAGGGAGTGGTTTAACAATTTACAATTGAATTCAAAAACGCTAAATAGCCAGAATTTAGCGTTTTAGATTAAAATGTTTCACCGTACATCGCTTAGCTGAAGCAGCAATTTGGCTCTGAAAACTTGACTGTTATTTGCGATTTGGACTGCAAATTCTTCTCTATTTTGTAGATTAAGTGATGTCCAAAACCTCATTTTCTATAATTATTTACTAAAATTTTAGGCACCACCACGTCAAAAACCCAATAAATATGACCCAGAATATACCCAATTATCATTGGTAAAAGTGACCTTTTGTTAATATATCTGATTAGCATATTTAGGAATGGAAGAACCGGTGCCTAGAGAGGGAGAAATCCCATGAACACAAAAAGTGAATCTGGATTCAATCTGACCCAAAGGTATGTAATAGCTCCAAAAAAGCAAGAGGATGCCTCTTTGATTACTAGGAAATATGCAAAAATAACAGTAAACGTGTAAATATAGAACAGGAATCCAATAAGCTTTTTTACTTTTCCAGCGAAAAATGATTTTTCAAGCTGTGAAATATAGTTTATATTATTAATGAAGAAGAATATATTGAAAAGTGAAAGTTTTCCTAAGTAGAGGACACCGGTTATTAGGCGGTAATACTCACCAGCCGTGATAGTGTAAAAATCTAACGTAAAAGCATATTTAGAGCAAATATTAAAAGTTGTTAGTAAAGATAAAGTTAGTGAAGATAAAAGAATTGTTGCAGAAATAGGACTTTATAGCATCTATGGTATGTTCTGCATTTTTTAAGTTTTAAATATTTGAAATATTATATAATATTAAATTGATCATATTTCTAACTATTCAATAGTTACATCAATTGGTACACCTTGAGCTTATAATGTGTGCAAAGCATCTTTCATTTTATTTTTCTGTTTTTCCAATTACTGTGTTTAAAAATCTACTTGCGCCATGGATGCATCTAGAAGTCTGCGTTACTATGCTATGTCTGTATATTCCTTGGAAATATCCAGGAATTTTTCATGTTCATATTATTACTATTTTTCAATCTATTCAAAATCAATAAATACTTTTGCATCTTCAAATCTTGGTGATGTTCCAATTACAGTTAATGGTATTGTTGGTACATTATACTAATTTCTAGAATATTATAGCTACTGTGAGGTTCCTGAATTTAATTAAAACTATTTTATAGAATCTTAATTAATAGCCTCAGCATATTTCAGTGGCTATTATGAGTCATTGCTCTATGGCATACTAGAAAATTATTGTGATGGATTTAAAATGGTTACTGGGATACTTTGTATTGTAATCTTAGTCGGCGATGTTGTTTTTTTAGAAATCTAATTGGTTTAATTCTGGTTTTTGGTTCCATTTAATGGTTATGATTATTATAATGAACTATTCTATTATGTATATGTAGAATGGTTCCCAGCAGTGCTTAGTTTTAGTTGCTCCGTATATTAACTATTTCCTTACTATGATTAATGCTAAGGACCTATCATATATTATTATTAATACTATGGTTAGACTTATTATATTTATTATGGTACTTATTGTTATTAAATCTATGGGAATTAAACATATTATAAGGGCTATAACGGCATTTATTGAGCATTACTATAACTTTACTGTAGTACTGGAGTAGGTTAGAGTTGAATGCGCTATTGTTAAATTGGTAGCTATTAACTCTAGTATAATTGCTAGTTAGGAACCACTTAAATTGGCTATTATATGTATTAAACTTATGGATAAACCTATTTCTACTATTAAATTGGTAATACTTGTTATTATTAATTTATATTTTAACTATATGATTATATATTAGGGGATAAGGATTAGTGTTATGGTTAATACTAAGCAAAAGATTATTCTCTAGGTAAAACCTATTAAGACAATTGCTGAATTTACTACTGCTGAGGTTAACTATTTTATTATTAATATTATTACTATGGTTGTACTTTTTATTGATAAATTTGATTATTACCATTTGATTTTATGTACTAATCATCTTATAATGCACGAAAGCTCTATTATTACTCGATACAAACATCATCATAGTCATTTTCCATTGAGTTAAGACTTTCTGCTATTAAATCATCTTTAGTCGACTCTCTTTATAGATGGGCTCTTTCTGGCTATAAAGACTATTTAATATCGTCATAATATTATGACGTAGGTTATACTGGTATACGTGCTGAATCTACCCATTTATAAGTATCAGTTACTTATTTTTCGCCGAAAACGTATTTTTATGATAAATTTTTAACACGATCTAGTTCTTTTTGCTTTTATTTCAATCTCATTTATGCAACATCTTCATTATGTTAAGCTTTCTTAATTGAAGATGAACTTGACCGAGATAATTCTTTAGCAGAACTTTATTACTTTTATAATTACTTAGATAATTCTTCAATTCTACATTACAGTGAAAAACATTCTTTTTTATATTTCATTGCCGAATTTTCAAATTTTTATGCTTTTCCTTTTTAAATATCTAAATTTTATTTGTTAAGCGGTTCGATATCATCTAAAAGCTATAAAGTTTACTAAAATGCATATGCAAGCTCGTATAAATCACGCTATGTAGGTTAAACTAAATTGATTGTGTGTAATATCCCATAATTTCTTGTTCTGCGTGAAATTTATCTAGATAACTCGTAAAGTTCGTCATCAACAACGTGTGGTGTTAATCTTTATGTAAGTTTGTATTAATCAGAATTTACCTACTGATACATTTCCAAAATCTATAATTATTTATGATAGATATATAATATTTTAATATAAAATGAGTATGCCTTTTGGCGAGACAGCTACATATGAAACCTTAAGCTAGCAATATGGCTCCCAATTTAAAAAATTAGATATAGAGTAACAACTAGAGTTCTATCAAAATCTATCCTATGATGACAGCTTTAAAATAAAATTATTAACAACATAAAGAATTGGTTATGGTTTTAATAAAATAGTTATAAATGAAGATAAGTATAGATTGTTAAATAAATCTCCTTTTCTTACATTTAAAGACTTTTCCATTAGTATAATGAAAAAGTTTTTTGAAAAGCCTACGTAACTTTCATTAAAAGAATCCGACCAATCAGAAGATAACTCACTATTTAATGATTTTAAAGACTCATTAAAGCTATCAATATTGCCCCCATAAGGTATTTGCTTAGCGTGTGTTGTGAATGATAATTTCGTAGTTCCAAATATTATTGAATTAACGGCATTATTAAGTATTATTGTCGAAAGAAGATTTAAATACAACACAAAATTACTATTTCCAGTTGATATTCAGACTAATATGTAAGGAGATATAATAAATCTTGAAAGCATCCCTATTTTTAATCAAAAATAAACGGATACTATAGAATATTTAAGTCTATAATATGGTATGTTTATTAAAACATAATAAGGTTGCCTTATGTCTACAATATGGAAGGAAGCCAAGAGAATTTCTTCAACAATTTCATAAGATATAATATTTTCGGGAATTGAAAAATAAGAATCTCTAATGGATTATATGTTGGATCCATATTATAACGTTGAATTAGATGATTAAATGTGGACTGGATGGATAGTTATTAATGGATACATTGATTGGGACAAAGATTTATTCGATCATCCTTAAAATTGGTAAGAACTTTTATTATTAATATAATAATTTACATAGTATGGGGACGAATAATTTAACTAAATTATTGCTAATACTTTAGGTAAAAAGTATCTTAATGGTTGGTGATTGTTTATAATAATATATATTATGGTAGTCATTTTATATTTTATAATGTTTACGGCATCTCCTCCACTATAGGATGATATTAGAGTTTTAGCTGATGTGTTTTGGCGCTATGCCAAGTGTTCAAAATCATAAAAATATAGAATATCATCTTATTTTGTGTTTATCGGTTGTCCTAGGCTTAGACTAACTGAAACTACAACTGTTATTCAAAAATCAATTACTTCTAGATTTATAGAGAAAGTATATCCCCCTAATGATTCAATCTTTTCTATAAGTAGTTTATAGCTTACAAATTCTCGACCGTTTAAAGTGTAATTTTAATAGGCGATAACAGCTGGTGGTGAGCTAAGATAATTTGGTTCAAAGAAATATAAAATAAGTAACTCTGAATAGTTCCTTTTTGCTTCGCCATTTGCTAGCGATTTTGTAATCTAGGTTTAAAGGATATAGTAGTGGGATGATGAAATATAAGGTGTTTTAGAAAAACGGGTTGGTTAAATATAAATATTTAGTGGCACATATTGTAATTTTGAAGTTAGTGGTGGTATTATTGAGAAGAACAATGAGAAAAATAATTTTATTGAAATAGTAATACTTTTTACGTAGTTCGATTAGTTTGGTGAGGTTGAATGTAAAACTAGTGCTGAAGAATTTTTAAATTTGCTTAAAAAATTATCGGGAGAATTATAATGATTATTTAATATATTATACAGTATAATATTATGTTTTATCCACTCTAAGATGAAACAATAGTTAGATCAATTTTCTAAATAAACAGATAAAGCAACCAAATAGCACCTTACGAAATAGGTGGATCCATCAAAATTTAAAACTGGTGGAACAGTTGATATGCCGAGAGTATCTTTTCCTTGTGTATATGTATCAAACGAAAGCTATTAAAACCTAGGATCTATAGTTAATATCGTATATCGAGATGGATTAATAACGTGTAGATGTATTCCTGCGATCATTGGGGCAAAAATATGTTCATTATTTAAATTATTTGATAATAAGCTATAGTATAGTGAAGTTAATATATATAAAGTCGATACTCCGCTAAAAGTATTGCCTATTTAAATTTAGCCGTTGCAAATTATTAATACTAAAAAGTCAATTTCACGATACCTATAATCTGCTTTTCTAGGTGGAGTTTATTATCCAGACTAAATTGTTGAATAGGCAGTTAATGGATATTTAGTAAAATTTAAGATTATTATATAGGAAGTTGGTATTTTTAATAATGAAAATTTCACTTATTTAAATTATGTGAGTAGTTAAACTATATAGTTTAATCCATCTGGATTTTCAACACAGCTTATATCTCTTTATTAAAATATAATGGATAGAACAACATAGTAGTATCCTATTTCTAGTGCTTTGATTTATGGACCACCAGGACATGGTAAAACAACGTTTATTAGGAGACTTAGTGATCCATTATCCAGTAGTGGTTCTTGTCTAAAAATTTTAGAGGCTGATCAACTACTTGCTGAAATTGATGAATCTAGGTATGACTAGTGTTTAATTTTTTGTGATGAAATAGATGAACTTACAGAATAATAATAATACAAGCTTGGAGAGTTAATGAAAAATATTGGCAGACATGTATTCTTTGTAGGTGCAACTAATAAACCAGAAACTCTTATCAGTTAACTTAAATCATCATTTAATTAATAAATTTTGATTTTATAAGATACCTTTGGTCGAACAAGCTAAATCTAGTCTAAAGTAGACGAACAGATTTTAGTTGAATAGTTACTAAAACAAACTTAGTAGCTTTCACCTGCGGATATAGATTGGTTGTTAAATAATTCATTTAATGAACATAATATAATTTGTATTAATTAATTCCAAAATTAAATAAAAATTTACTAACCGTCAGGTCTTAGAGGACTGCAAATGTAATAACCTGAAGAAGTTTTTGGTCATGAAGCAATTATCGATGATATATTATTATCAATTAAAAATAACTAACATAATAATTTTCTTCTTTTTGGTCCACCAGGGACTGGAAAAAATCAACTAATTAAACATTTTGCAAATTTAAATATAAAAATACCCGTATCATCTTCATCAGAAGTAGTTGGACCGTATGTAGGCCAATCTGAAAAAGCATTAGACAAGCTTTTTAAATAGGCTTCTTTAGTTCATCCATCAATACTTTTTATTGATGAAATAGATGGCCTATTTTGCGATAAGTCATAGTAAAATTAAAGGTTGTTAACAGTATTTTAAGATCTGATTGATTTACAGTTAGCAATAGTTATTGTTGCAACAAACAAGCCTTATAAGCTACCTGATTAAATTAGATCTAGGTTTAAACCCTGTTATCTTCCCCCATTAAACGCAACATAAGCTGCCAGATTAATTAAATAATAGTTGCATGGCATTAAAGAACTCAACTTTGAATATCTTGGGCAGTTATGCGATGGATGTACAGGATCTGTTATAAAATCAGCATTATATTAAATTAAATAAAAATTAATGTTTTAGGAAATTAATTAAACTTATCAGTAAATATAAATTGAGCATTATTTTTATAAATTGGAAAAAATCTCTGATACCTAGTAAACAATTTATTTAGAATATTTAAAATGACTAAGTTTAATATTATTCTTATTATTTTATTTTTAAATTTTTATTATTGGATAAAGCTATTATCATAAATCATATTAATTTATTTGTATAATAAAATAGGTTTCGGTCTTAAAGTGTATTTTCTCAAGTTTATGTCAGACTTTCAAAATAAAATTACCAATTGAACGTAATATTAGTACTACTAAGTATATTCATATTATTTTCATTCGAAATATAATCTATTTATAAATAGATTATTTTTATTGATATTTCAACATTTTTGATTTTATTAATTAGTATATGCGACTATTTATTTATCGAGTACCAATTTCGTAAACAGTAAATATTTGAAATGAGTGAAAATAATTTAAAATAATTTTATTAAGTTTAACCAAAAAATTGCAACTTAAATATTTAGCGATAAACATCTAGAAATCAAATTAATATATTTATTATAGAGTAGGCTGTAAGTACTGATATATTTTACAAAAAGTATAATATAAAATTATAATTAAATAGGTCTCTATGTGATATAATAATTTAGATGAAATTATAACAATAATAGTTTTCCCTTTATTTACGATTGTATAATTACAATAATAATCAATTTCCAATAGGAACTCTTCGCTAATCATATATAAAAATAGTTATATAATTTTTATTAAATTATAATTATTGATTTTTAATATAATAGTAGTTGACAGAATAATATAATCTCCAAAATTATTAATAGTTGTTTTATCATATCATTTACACAGTTCTTAATTTTATATTAAAGTAAAAAATGTAATTACTTGTAGTAATTATAAGTAATAATGCAAATTAATTATTAAATATTAGGCCATAATTCATTCAGCTTCAAAATGATTTTAAATAGAATTAGTTATATGTTTATAATCATTAATATTAGTTGATAAATCTTCGATACTAATATCATCTAAATATTCATCGAATTCAATTGAATTTGTTTCGGAGTTAGAAAGATCAATTTTCTATTATTATTTTAAATTTTTAACAGAAACTAATTATGACTATTAAATATATTATGATAGTTTATTTACTGGAAAGTCATCTAAAATGGCATTATCTCTAATTTCTTGTAACTAACGTTTTAATATGTCATATTTTAAACATTTATTATAATATTTTTTTTATATTTTTTATATTTATAATAATTGAGTTTATTTATCAAGAAGAGCTGCATCAGATAAATATGATTTAACAAACTATTCATCTTATAATACAATAGCTGACTATTCTAATTATTTCAAATATATAGTATCACTAATTTATTTTTATGATAATAAATCTAATTATGATGTAAGGTCTTTAATTGTATTGCTTGTGAGACTTTACTCCTACTTTAATGATTAGTTAATGGAGTATTCAATTTCTAGTTTTTATTAATATTCCTATTATTACTTTAATTATTTTATTTCTTATTAATCAATTTTTTCATATAAATATTATTCCTATTTTTTAAAAGCAGTTATATCCTTCTATAATATTTTATTTTGTTATAATAATATTTTATTTTATGAAAGAATATAGTTATTGCTATTATCAATTGTTTAACCTAAAAGCTCAGTAAATGATGATGAAGCTTATGATTTTGATTATTATTGAAATAAAGATGTAGAGTTTAGAATATTTATTTTTTTAGTCATATCTAGGGATTCTACTTATAATTTTTTATAAATATCAAATAAAGTATTATATGACTTAGATGATTCCTTTAGTTCTATAATGTAATCTTGTATTAACTTCTCTTATTAAATATTTAACATTCGAGTTTACGCCAAATTTTATTAAAGAGTTTCATATTATGATTCTTAGCATTTTGGTTGTTTATGGTTTAGATTAGATATTTTATTAGTTTATGTATACGCATTAACTGTAATTGCTAAAGTAGGTTATATATTATTTATAAGGTGTATATCCATATTTTTTTATTTTAATTAATAAATTTCTAGCAATAACATAGCATTTATGTTTTATTATTATTTTAACATTTAATATTAAATTTTTAATATTAAAATAATATATAAGATGATTATTTTCAACACTTCACAATGTAATAATATTTTCCGCATGATTATGATAGAAAAATTACTGAAACTGACCCTTTGAATGTGGTTTATTATGATTAAAACAATGTTTTACACCCTGCTTAAGTATTATGTCTGGCATCTACTTATGCTATTATTTCTGTTAAAAAATATACATTTTAAGTATAGTTATCTCAACTATCGTTATGTTCTGATTTAGCTTTAGTAGCATAACCGTCACCATTATTATTACCGATGAAGTTAGCAACACGAATTTCAGAGCATTAGGTTTTTAATTACTTTGATAAGGAGTCATAAAATTATAATATCTCAGCATCACGACTTCATGAAATGAAAGAGCATTTGAAATTAGAAGTTTCTTTGCATCATGCAGCTGCTGAAAATAGAATGGAGCTACCAACGTATATATATGAAGATGAAGATTATTATTTTTATTAATAAGGAATATTTAATACTAAAATATTTGAAAATATTTAAGAGGTAATTAGTGCAACAGCACTATTGTCAAGACCACTATAGTTTATTTAAGCACCGTAATTTAAAAATTTCATAGAAAATTAGTAATTAATTAAGGCATCATATTGTTTCTCAGATTAATGGCAAACATTAGTAGAAACATCATTAAATTATCTTTATAAGTGTATTGATACTATATTTTATCAAGATTGCCGTTATAATGAAATACTTATTAAAACTTATGATATCATCAATTAAATTATTTGCTAGGTTAAATAAGAGGATTTAGACGAGGATTTTATCTCCAGGCTTAATTATTTTAAATAACAGGCGAAATCAATTTAGATATAAAAATTTGGGTAAAGTATGACGCAAGCGCACTGTCTTACTATATTGTAGTTATAGATTATACCATTAATCATTATAGCTATGTCTTTTTATTTTGGATAGTTGTAAAGGACAAAAGATTAAGTCCGAATATTACTTGGCATCGCTAGAAGGTTTGAATCGAAATTTTAATAATTTTTTGAAAATTTTATTATCTAATATTAATAAAAATTTAAGTCAAATAAATTAATAAAATGGGAGGAATATGACTTAGCATTAAAAACAGTCACTCAATAAATTAATAGTATTGATATTACATCAAAATAAAAAGATATATAAGAATAATTATAAAAGCTAAGACACACGGAATTCCTTATTAAGAAAAAATAAGAAGGATTAAAGACAGATTTTACGGATCCAGACTATTTTACTAAAAATTAATATCAAACGGAATAATGTCATTTTAATTTTCATCTATTTCATAGCGGCGATAGTATCGCATTTGAAGAAGATATTCCTGAAATACTACACTAAAAAGTATCATAAGTAGATTTTATGACCATTTTAATGTCAAAAATTTTCGTTGAGTTCCATAAAAATTTAGTTGTTAATAAAAACCTCACTGTGACGTCTGAAAATATATCAGAATAGTTTTTTAAAGTCTAGGAATAAGAAGAAGAATAGATATTATACGGGATATATGACGATGTAGCACCAGAAGTAAATATAAATGATATTTATATCTCATAGATAAAATTAGATACTATTTTGATTAACTAAGAGCCTAAATTTGGTTTTTCATCTTTGTATATACCACTTTTTGAAACATAGGAAGTTTCTTAAATATGTACGGATGAATATAATTAGTTATTATCCTTTATAGTTAGATAAATGGATACATTTGAAATAGAAAAAGAACTTAATGTTTGGTATGCGGAAGATGTAGGTGTAAATAATTTAATTTAACTTACTGAGACCATAAAACCGTTACCAGAAGAAATTTCTTAAAAATCTGAGATTAATTAGTTATTTTTAACTAGTTTGATTAAATAGTCAGATATATTTAATAAGTTTTAAGTTAAATAAATGGTAAGAAGAGTATCATACTTATTTGATCTTTTAGTATCTGTTGTATCTATACCTGATTACTTATAAATTGAACATATAGGTATTTCAATAGCTAAACTTAAATAGAATTATAAGTTAAAAATTGTTCAGATTATATAAAATTTTGATTAATAGCTCAACAATTTGGTAATGAATTTCATTATCTCAGTTAATTCTTAGAATACTGCTTTTATTAACTTGATTGAGAAGTATAGGTCTAGACCAGATAAGTTCGATTTATTACTATCATTAAAGGAAGTTTTTTGCAATAACTAAATATCATCTGCATTGATTTCTATTTATGAGCAAATTACAGTATTTTGGAACGATTGCATCCTGATTTTACCTGATATTTGTTAATTTAATCAAGATATCAAGAAGTTAAATGAAATTTATAATTCGGATAATGTTTCATAGTTTGATTCTAGTTTATATTAATATAATTCTAATGCAATTAATTCATCTTATAAAGTATTTAGAGAAATGAATATTGCGACATAAAACATTAGAAAAATAATTCACTAAACTAATGATAAATTACCAGCGTTTACACATTTTATTTTAAATATAGATTAATGGTTTTATGATCATTCATTTAAAATATCAAGAAGAGTCAAGGAAATTTTAGCAATCACATATGATGATTATCTATCCACTTTCAACAATGCACTTGAATTCTAATAAAAATATCCTGAAATTTGTAAAAATTTTGAATTTTTTAATATTAAAATTTGTTCTATAGATAGTTTTCTGCACTTTGAACAAGATTTCCTAATTTCAATTTCTAAATATATCAAGCTTCCATTAAAATCAATTAAATTTAATTTTCAATAAATTTAGGAAAAATTAAAAGTAAAATAATAAACCTATGAAATTCAAAAAGATAACGAACATGTTGCATCATATTAAATGTATGATAGAGAAAAAATAACTTTTAAGAAGAATAAAATTAATATGATACGAATTATAGGGGAAACTAGATTTATTTCCAGCGAGATATTTAAATTATATAGGACTATAAACCTGTGGCGTAGTTAGTTATAGATAATAACAGGGGATGACTAGTTACTATTAATTAAGCAACCAACATATCCAAGTTTTGATGAGATGATATAAAGTCTTTAACCAATATTTTAGACACTTAGCTCATTAGATGATTTAATACGAAATGATAAAAAGTATATTAAAGATAATGTTTGTAATTATCCTCATTAAATACAGCTTAAGTTATTTGATTAAATTTCATAATCTATTAAAACTATTAGATAAAGGTCTGTTAGACCTTTCCCAATAAAAATTAATAAGTGGGATTATCAGAAAATTGAAAAATTAATAAATGAAAAAAATAAAAAATAAGTTAAAAACTTGGATTTTGTTGCTTTTTCAGTCGACTACTAGAACTGGATTCAAGCTAGTCAAGAAGCAGAAAAAACAATATATCAACATATTATAAAATTATTTCTGATCCATCTTATTAATGATATTAATTTAAAAGATTATCACTTTAATGTTATTAGTTAGTATTGCTAGTAAAATTTTAATAAGTCTTGTACTTTCCCAATCAGTCTACTTTTAGACGTTTATAAATCAAATAATAAATTATTTGATTTATTATTAGTAATTTAATAATATGCCAGGATAGATTAATAAGCCATAAGTGCATTAAAAACGATCTAGAAAACCTTTCAGATATATTCGTTTAATGGAAAATATTAAATTTCTGTAACATAAGACTAATCTGATTAAACATGGAAAGCTGTTACAGATTATATAATGATAACTCCTAATAATTTTTAGAATTTTTGTAGTATGTCACTATAATAAATTGCATTAGTTATTAATAATATAGGTTATACTTCGTCTAAAAAAGTTTTTACAACTAATTATTTTGATGAGCTATTAGCAGATGTATTTTCTACTTAGATGCTAGACATCGATATTGTGGAAGGGAATTAGTTCAATGAATATATCAAGCCCTGGTGCTATAATAGTAATATTGAACTATATGCACGTGATTTGGAAGCAATGATTTAGTAAAGTTTAATACTTTTTTAGTTAATATCACGAATTCCTAACGTTTTATTTGATTTATTAATTGTGAATAGTAGAGGATATGTTATATAATTTAGTGGAGGTTTGTTAGGAAAATAGTAATGTGGAAAATTTTAGTTATCTTTATTATCTTAATAAGATAAGTAGACACTGTAACATATTACAAGTCAATGGTAGGATATTGTTGAATACAATTTCTCATAACCTATTTAGTTCTATAAGTTGTCAACAAACAATTAACTTATATAGGATTTAACTATTATTTCTAGTAAGCTTGATAATATTCAAAAATTTCTTTTTAGCTATAGATATACTAAAATTATTAAGTCTATGACTTCTTATTATAATAAGATTAAAAACACAGTAGAATCGTCTTATGAGTAAATGATATCCTATAAAACGACTGCTGGAGTGTCTAAAACCTATAAAGTTTTAATACCATTTTATGGAATTCACTATCCTTCATCATTAGTATTTCCTAAAGCGATTTCTCTTTATTTCGGAGAATTTTTTTAGGGCAGAAATGTATTTAGTTAAATAAACACTTTGTAGTTTGAGAATTTCTTCAATTTGACTGACTTTATAGTTACTGGTAAGTAAATTACAGGTTTAAGATCAGGGTTTGAAGATCTTTATTTTTTAACAGGTGTCTAAATGCCAAATTTACATCATTAGGTACCAGATGCAATTATGAAAAATATGAGAGCTTCATTAATTGAATAATGTAAGAATGCATCTTCGGAACTAAAAATTTTATTTGATAATTTTATCAAACTCCTTGAAAATGGAAGTTTTGACTAAAGAAAATAACTTTTTTATGACTTTGTAAATAAAAAATTTGTATTTCAAGCCATTTTAGTTGCTATTACAACTTTATTTAGATAAAAATATAATATTATGCTTTGGTATGCTTTCGAAGGAAAAGTGCCTGAAAATGCATTTGACAACGAAAAAACATTTTTATCAGAGTTACATAATTATGTAGCTAATAATAGAGGATTTACAGTAGATGCATTTAAATCGAAGGGCAAGGAATGGTGTGGAATATTCGATGATTTCATTAAATTAACAAGGTCTAAGCAAGGACTCGATGTTTTAACATCCGATTAGTATTTTCCTAATGTTTATTATGATCCGTTATATAATAATGTTTTTATTTCCCCTAATTTAGGGGGGTTTTCTTTAGAAATAGGTCCTCATTGGTTAGGACAACCTTAAGAAATGGATTCTAAAATTGCTTTAAATAAGAATTAGCTTTCAATGTTAACTAAAATGCTTAGGTGCTTTAATGAAAAACTCCCTCTTATTCTTTTAGGTTCAAAAGAAAATTCATATTAAAACGATTTCTTATATTAAGCACTTTCTTCTTTATCGCGATATACGTTTAGAAGATATATAATCGTCCCTGTTTCTGAGAATTCTTTTGCCAATAATATTATTAGAATATCAACTTTCATTATAACAGGAAATATAGTTGTTGTTGTGGGTATCGAATTATTACCATCTAATTAGGTTCAAGAATTATTAAATATAGCATCTTCACTAAAAAATTAGAAGGGAATAATTCCAGGAATTGCAATGTGTAGGTAAACAGGTTCAACTATATAATAACAAGATAATGTTAATTCTGTAGAGTATATATAGACAGTACTTAATGTCAATGATGCGAATTTCGAAGAATTTAAAGAAGATTCAGGATCTCTTATTTTCTTTTTACCATCTTTGGTTCCAAAGTAAACAATTGAATAACATTAATTCTTTAATTAAATAAATTCAAATTCTGCAGATAATACGATGTCAGATAGTAAATATTATAATTAATAAGAATCTTTACTTTATGTAATTTAACATAAATTAGTTATGAATATAGAGCTAGAAGAGCCTATTTAGTTATACTTATAAAAAACTAAATAATTTGGAGCGTAATTGTATGAAATTTCAGCCTATTTATAGTAGTATAATGAAAATTGGCCATAATTATCTCATTTTGTAATTTAAGGAATCATATCACGCACTAAAGATTAGAAAGATCCCATATTTATTGCAGCTATGGTGTTAGATTATCTTATGCATTAGACTACGATAATTATGTTTGATAATGATTTCCACAATGTTGCTAAAACATTATCTTAAATAATTAGTGCAGCATTTGGGCTTAGCAAAGATGCAGCATAAGAATTGAGAAATATGGCAATTGCATACTGTGGGTTTGCTTCAGCATAGCTCGTTAAACTATCATACTTAGAAAAATCAGATAAAACAGATTTATCACTTACTTTTGATAATTATTTTAAAAATTATTTATAGAAATATGGTACTTAAATGTATCTATTTTATATAACTGTATTTTCTTAGGTGCATATTTTATCATTGCAGGTTATATATGATGTATTATATGTAAATGATTTACTAAAATAAGGCAAACCAGTTCTATCCATTTCTCCATAATCTTCATATTCAAGAGTTTTTATCTCTATCCTAGCAGCGATTAAAAATTGGTAATATAAGTATGTTATCAATGGAAGAGGACTTAGTTAGGCTATTTAATAAATATAGTCATAGCAGGATAATAGAGAAGGTTTAATAGCAATATAACCTGCGTCTTATAATACATTTATGGATATGATGGATCAAATTTTAGGATTATTTTTAAAATTTCCTGTTGTTCACGATGAGCTTAATTTAACACAATACATTAAATATCCCTTAAAAGGCCCTTATATATTAATTTTTTTAGATTCAAATTTAGCAAAATAATTTTAAAATTCACCATATTAAAATTTATTTACAAGCTAGGTCCTACTTTTACCATCAATTGAAGGTTCAAATGGTGTAAAGAAATTAATATCTCGAGTAGTTAATGTTAATTGTTAGAAATCATTATAAGAACTTAAGTTCATGAATAGATTGATGTAGAAATCATATTAAGCTTTAGGGTAATAAGGAATATTTAGAAAACATGATAAATAATTTACAATGCCCCTAGACATATTAGCCTCTAATATTAAATAATTAGTTGATAGTCCAGTTACTTTGTCTGATGCATTGACCAGTGTTTGTAAAAATTATTAATAAAAAATGAAAAACTATTCTGTTGTAGATAAAATTATATAGCGATCTGAGAATAGAATGTACGCATTATAATTTTTTATATAAGGTATCATTTAGCATACATTCGAAGATTGTATAAAAATATTTAATGTTGGTCGATCTATCGAAGAGACTTTACTATTACGGAGCATTATTACACTTTACTTATAAAGATCTGGAATTATAGAAGTATAAAAGTCAACATTTAATACTTAGATTTTTAAAGATTAGCTAGAATTTTGGAGTTAGTTCCCAGATAATGAATCATAAATAAAATATTATACTACTTTAAGATAAAATTCGTAAGGCGGAGATTCAGTAACTAGACTTAAAACAATGATGTATTTTTTGTAAAAACGATAACATTAAACTTAATCAGCAACCAAATAAAACATAGATTAATTATCATAACGAGAAATTGAAGAAAAGAGAGTATAAGATAATTTATTTTACTAAGATTAGTTAACTTTAAATAAAACATTATTAGTGGATGAAATGCAGGTTATGCCTGACATCGGTGGTTTTCTTTCCAATGATATATCAGAGTTTAATTTGTTTTCAAAAACATTAGGCTAGTTATAAATCAATTAAATGATTCAAAAATCATCTGAAAAAATAAGTACTTTGAATATATCCGACATAGGTTTAGGTTTTGCTGGGTCTTTATATTATGATTTAAACTCAGATTTTATATCTAATTAATTTTTATTGCCATAATCATCAATGGATGCATTTTCAAACATTGCGTTACCTTTAGTCTCTGCAATTTGGAATGCGTGTCATCTGTTTTATATCTCAATCATAACAGCCAATATACCCTAAAAAGAATTGGTCACTGATTTATAAGAAAAATACAACTAATTTACTAGTTCGTTTAAAGAAAAAACATTTTTGACTGATTTTATGTATAACCATTTGTTATAACCATTTACTTTGTTGTTAGCATATGATGATAAAATTCCAGATCTAAATATTAGTAATATGATTAGGATGTCTACAAAAGTTACGAATCCAATCACGTCACTAGATCATTAGCTATCCACAGATTAATAATTATTGTATGTTTAAAAATTACACCTAAAAATTAGTTAAATTATTCCTACTGGGTTTACTAAAATTTTCACTTATTTATGTTATGAGTAGCATAAGTAATAACATCCAACAGTAAAGTTTTAAGTTTATGGTCTGGGAGATGGAATTTTAAGTAATGTTCAGTCAATTTCAGATAAAGATTAATTAGAAAAACTTATGAAAGAAATAAAAAATGAATGGCTAGATATTAAAGAAAATGAAAGCTCTGTTTAGTCTTAAATGTAAGCTTAATTATATGGGAAAAAGTAATTTAAGAAAATTGTGGAGAAAAATATTTCATCTTAATTTAATTCGATTTAAAATCTAACAGATACAAAAATTTACTTAGATCCTTATAGAATTGCTGTTACATTTTTATTAGGTGCTAGTATGCTGGCTCCAATTTCACTCGCACTTATTGGTGATAGGGCTGAGGGTAAAACTATCTTAATTGAAGTTGCAAAACTTATAGTCAGAGATATGGTCGATTAAAATAGTATATTATTAAAATCAAGCAGTTCCCCCTACGATGTAAATTCAATCATGTCGTCGATTGGCAAGTAGTTTTAAATTAAAAAATACTAAGATGCGTAGATATCTAGAAATAATAAAAATCACTTACCTTTATATTATACATATGATTCATAAATCTTAGATTACAATAAATCTTCAGCTTTTCCATCGTTCCATATTCATGCATCAGATTGTGAGGGCTAAGAAGTAGAAGACCATTTAGCCGTATTAATACGAGATCATATCTTTTGTTTTGACAAATTTGATGAACATCATATATTTTCTATTGATAATAGTTGCCATAATTTAATTGGAATCACAACATTAAGTGATTGCTCACTTATTATAGAACTTAATAATGATTCTGTTCTGAAAGAATATTGCTCAATTATAGTTTAAGCGCCAAAAATAAATGAAAACTTTTTAGATTCATTTTTCAAAAGTTTGTATCCTGATCAAAGTTAAAATTGGAATAATGACTTTATTCAAGGATATTTTATGATTCGTTAAAGTTTCCCTTCGTTAATTGCTGATAATTTTACTGTAATTTAAAAAATGTTTTCTAATAATTAGTTTATAGTAAATGTTGATAGTAACCCAATTCAATAGGATATTATGGATATACTTGATTCATATAATGATTATAGGGGTGAGAATTCAGAATTAGTAACTTCTAATATAATTAAACATTCGACAGATAAAATTATGCGATAAACTAATTTGCACTCACTGTTCTTTGCTTTAAGGTAAATAGGTTGTGTTAATAATGTTGTTCTGTAACAAATAACAGAAAGAATATCATCATTATCTTTATTAGGTTTCTTGAATACCGATTAATCATCACCATGGTCAGATGCAAATTTAATTTTAACTGGAAGATTTACATTATACACAGCATGGGAATCATTTTTAATTAATTAATCAGTTAAGTAGCATCAAAAAATTATTAATTAAAATTAGACCCTGATAAATAAAATGGTACGGGAATAGCCAATGATTAATAAATCTATAGTAGATTCAGATCTAAAATCTCTTTCAATAAAGATTGATGATGATATTTTAGTTGGATTTAAGTATTGCGAGACTAACCCTTTTTGGTTTGGCCATGTAATGGAGTAAGCAAAAGCATCGCCAGATTTATTTGATCCTTTGATTTTAAGTAGGTCAATCGAAGTATTTGTAAAACTTATGAGTCAAAAGTAAATTATTTAATCATAAATTGATTCTATGTATAAATATGGTGTTAAAGTACATTCAGATACATCGTTAACCGGAGTATAAAATGAAGATGGTTTATTTTTGGCTAAAAAGTATTTACTTTAACTGTGCTAGTATGATCAAATTTTTGAACGATTTGATGATTTTGATGCTAAAAAATCTCCACATTTATTACGGATTGAGAATATAACATTAAACTCAGAATTAAAAGTTAGAGAGAAAAAGCAAGATTTTGGAGGATTGTCATTAATTTCTTCATTAACTATCAAACCCGCAACCTATTATTTAAATCTTCAGAATGCAACCCTTTCTACTTATTAAAAAATTGTAGATAATATATGTGTTTTTAGTGGATTTTAAACAGTTAATATTAATACCAAGGAGTTACCCGAGAGACTTATATTTGACGTTAAATAAATATTTTAAATACTTGATGAGTCTGTTAAAAATTCAAAGTTATTAGAACATGAATAATCTTCTTCATTATTATCATAATTAATAGCTTATATGAATACTTTGCTAAAATACACACATTTATCAAATCAAATTAACTAAATATTATTGGCCACAGTATTGAGAATTTCAATTGGTTTATCTTTAGGAATAAAGCCGTAAGTTTTTTTGAATGTAGATCCCGATGCATAAATTTAGCTCAGTGGAATCTACGTAACTTCCAAACTTTCAACATTTTTGCCATCGAATTATTTATATGGAGGCAAATCACTAACACAGTTACCGTTAACAGCCCCAATAAATGAAAGATTTAGTAGTTATATTTAAAACCAAGATGAATACGAATTTGTTTAATAAAAATATAATGCAGATAATTCTTATTATGAACAGTTTATATAAGAGCCAATCGATGTAGTTCTTATTGCACCTAAATCAATGTTATAGATGACTACTACTTTTAATGTATCTTTGTTGGTTTTGTTTAGTGTAACATTAGATCCGTTATCGTGCTTGTCTGGCTTATTTACAGAAGACGAGATAGGCCAAATTTGCTAAATTTCATCAATTTAAATGGGTTTTGATTACACACTTAAGCCATAATAGTTGGGGACAATATTAGCAAAGCATTTTAGTTTCTTAATGATTAATGATGAACCATCAGGAAAAGAGATTAAATTAAGTCAGGCAGTTAATACTGAGATTACGTTTGATATTTTGAAGAACAAAGCCATTGGTTCCATAAAATCTCCTATACTAGAGTTATTATCTGGAATATTAAATTATTAAGATTTAACACCAAAAGATGAATATAGAGAAAAGAAACACAAAATTGAGGCAGTTGTTATTACTGCTCCGTAACCACCTATAAAAATACTAGACAAGTTAATTTTAGATTTACAATTCAAATCAATTACGAATAAGTATAATTTAGTTTAACTCAACATGACTAATCTCATTTCGTTGTTTAAACTTTCGAATTGTTCTTTACCAGAGTAAATTGATTTTCCTGAAAAAATTAAATTTAATTTTAGTACTTATTTAATGAATTATGCGCTTGGTACATTATAAATGTATTAATTCTTAGTTAATTAGTCTTAAGGCCCTACTATTTCATTACCACAGTTTACTAAATTAACGACTTGTATAGCGAATACGATATTATAGAAATGTAGTGCATTTTTTAAGGCATTAAATAATATTTTCCTAGCATTTAGAACATATGAATAGCTGTTGAGCAATAATAAAATGAAAAATAAAGAGATCGATTTATAAAGTTATTCTTATATAGAATTTGAAAAAAGCATACAACAATAATCTGTATAAATTGTTAATGGTAAAGAAATATAGATAAATGATCAGAAAACGATGGCTTTTAATGAATATCAAACTCTACGCGATTATTTTTTATAAATAATTAAATAGCTTTCAAACGAATTTATATTACATTAAAATGCTGTATAAACAAGCCATTATGATGCAATATGTATCTCATCATATCTTACTTTTAGCATTACAAATTTAGTCTCACAATAGTAGGCATCTTAAATACTGTCAAATGGGGTTAATAGTGATATAGATCCTCATATGTAAGATTTAGTTGAGTAATCATTTAATAACCCTAGATAGATAGCACCATTTAATTTATTATTGGTTTCTTAACTTTAATTATATGGATTTAGAGTATAATATCCTAGAGAAGATTCTGATGATAACGTTCTGGTGATAGGAAGAAATGCATTAATGTAGTAAGATATGCTTTATTTATCAAATTATTTTGATACTGTAGGCTTTGACTGGCCAATTTATATAACATTAAAATTATTGTAGATTCATTGGTAACCATCTGATCCACCATATAAATTATTAACCTCATTATGTGCTCATTATTAAACTGGAAAAAATTTATTTTTTGTTAGTAATAAACTTGCTATTGCTGCAGGTATACTCGTTGAATCATTAAAAAGAAATAAGTAGAACAAATAAGATTATTTTAATTTAACATAAAAGACAATTGACGAGGATGATATAGATGAAAATTCTGTAGCAAAATCATTAGTTTTAGATATGTAAAAACGTATATAGTCTATTGACCTTTCTATTTAACCTCATGAGTTTGATTAGTAATTGTCTAAAGCAATTGGAACAGAAGACTGTACCATTTTATTTAATAATTTTGGTATAGGAAATAAAACAAACTCAGCAACTCTTAGAAAATTTTTAGAGATGAGATAAAAAGGTAAAATTGAAAGAAGGTCATTAGTCAAAATAGGTCGTGTTACAGCTATCACAAATAATGCATTGAATGCTTATTCTGTAGTTATTGCAATGGCATCAGATGTTAATTTTGCCGAAGCAATGAAAGATACAGGATTATTGACTCAAGAAATTCTAGACGAGGCTGGGATTTGTATACCGTATGGAATGGGCGAAGATAATAATGGATAAGATGAAAAATAGGAAAGCATTACTTAGTTGTTAATGTAAGCTTGTTTTGGAGATAATACTAGTAATAGATCGCAAATTGAGAGAGTCCGATGTTGCATTTAGCGAGTCAATACGTTAGTTTAAGATTGTAGCAATAAAACATTCAATTTTATTAAAAATAAAATTATATTAATTGATAGAAAGAACATTAAAGATAACAATATTTCTTTAGATAATTTGTGGGAACGAATAGGAATTTTAACTCTAAAAGGTTCATATTCGCCATAATTTGTATTATTCTCTACTATTCTTACAGATTCACAAACGTAGAAAGATGAATTACAAGAGCTGTACACTTAGTTTAATCAGCTGGCTATTTCATAATATAGTAAAGAATAGTTAACATCTAAAAAATAAGAATATAAGAATAATGGCAATTTAATATTTATAGGATGTCAAAATTATAGGTATTTATAAAATGAAGGTAAATAGCATTTATAAAGATTATCATTAGCCTTATTATAGTTAGATAAAATTTTCTATAATCTCAGTATTTTACATTTACCTGCTCATGCGATTATTTCTCCAGATTAGTTAATCATCCTGAAATCTGTAGTTAAGTAAAAGATTTCCTAACTCAACTAAGAATTATAATAAAAAGCATAACACACATGTTCTTTACAATAAGACGGATTTTCTTTCTCTCATACTTATCATCTAACATATTTCCTTATGAAATAGCCAGATTAATTTATTAAATTAGTATGCAAGGCCATACTATCATTCTTATATTAATCTATATTCCCACTTTTACCTCAGATTTATACTGAAGCGTTTTATAACTATACGCATATTATATTCATGTCATTTGTAAGAGTCATTCACTTTAAATATCCTAATTCTATACCTTTTGATGTTGAGGAAGAGAATACAAAGGATAATAATCAAGAAGTAATACTGATGCAATAATTATTATCATTTTCATTTGATGATTATTTGAAGTTAATTACATCTTAATAGCTAATTAACATTATTTCTAAGAAATCTAAATTTTCGCTTTAATCTCCATTGTTAGGAAGTCATGCAAAAGATGTGTCTAAAATATCATAAGTATATGAGTGTTTACCAGAAATTTGTAAACTAGCATCTAACATAGCATATTGTTGGTTAGGCTTAAGTTAAGTATCCTCTTATAATTACTATATTGAGAGTTCAATGACGTGGTTTATTTAACATCATTCAGCCCTTATATCTTTAACAGATTCACCAAATCCTTTCTTATCATGTGTTGCTTATTATACTACTAGCAACTGTATTGCAGGATCAGTTTATGAAAAAGCATTCAAAAAGTTGTAGGGAAAGATGCAAAATATATAATTTTTACCATAATTTCCACCATTATTAGAAAAATTGAATGAGGCGTCATTATTTGCATTATTGGCTATTTCTATAGCTATTAAACCTTAGATGCTCGTTTAAACGTTTGGGTACTATTCAATATTAATAGGTGATATTTTAGGCGAAGACTACATAACTTTGAAGAAATAATTTATTCCTTCGGTTAAAAATAATTCATCAGGATTTGTTAATTGCAACTCTATCAAGCCAAACAGAGTATGTGATATTTCTACAGTTTAAGAAAAACTTATGATATATGTTAAGTTCACATGTGCCATTGTTGGATGTAATGATTTGCCAGATATTTGCCCTAAAGATTTGATATCAGACAATATTTTTGGGTTGTATGCAGCTCTATTTACAAATATGAATTATTGCTTAGAGTATAAATAATTGTAATATGATTATGAAACTAAAAAACAACATGCTGCTGTAGGAGAATAATTTTTAGGATTGCCCCCGTCACCAACTTAAGTATTAGTAGTATTTTACGATAAAAATATAGCAATAGATTTATTTATTTAATTAGTATATTCATTTTTAGAATTGGATACTTAATTGTTATTTTAAAATTAAATTTCCTTAGAACTAATACAGGAATATGTAGTTATTGTTAGTGCTAACCCCATTCTTTAGGGGCGGGAAGTATTGTAAAATATTAAGTAGTTAATTTTATAAAAAATAACCATCAATAGATTTGTTGCTATTAAACCTATTATAATATTAATTCCATCTACCACGCAATCAGCTTCTAATATTAGTAAATTTGGAATAAGTTCTACATAATAATGCGGTGATGAAGTGGTGTAAGAATTTTTAGCAAAATTATCAGAAATTCAGGAATTAATCCCTTTATCATATTATTATTTCTAGACACCATAAAATTTATATAGTTTATTTCTGCATAATTTTAGTTTATCACTTGCAACGTTTTACTCGCTAGCAATATAATAGTTTGGGAATTTTGGTAATATTCCAAATGAAATAATAAATTTAACATCAATACGTGGACTTACTATTACAATATTGAGATAAAGTTTTTTGTAAAATCGACCGTAGATGCTATCGATTGATGCAGATTTGGTACCTTTATTACGACGAATATTTAATTCATCGTTTTCTAAATTGAGAAAGTAGAAGTTAGATCTAACAAATGCAGATTTTGGTTCGATCGCTACAGCAGATTTAGGTTTTGTATAATATGATTAAACTATTGACATAGGTTTCCCTAAATATTACTTAGAGAAAGTTGATTAATAAATGCTAAGTTTATTATTCAATGATGCAGATAAGCTTAAGTTCTTTTTACCTTAAAATTTAATTTAGACATTTGAGAAGTAAACTAATATTAAGGCAGATATAAATTTAATCAAAAATCTTAATTCGGATTCATCAGATGATGAGGTACAAATTAGTGGTAGTAAAGATTAATAATTGATTATGTAGGCTAGATTAATGTAATAGTCTAAGATGTTACAAAAAATTATATAATCAGGTGGTAAGATTAAATATAATATTATGTTGAATAGTGATACAAACTAAAATAAAGAGTCGGATATATTAGATTTGATTATGAAACATACATTTTCTATAGGTGATAAAGTAGAATAGATTACCGACTTTTCATTTAATAAATTCAAAGATTCCGTAGCTAACTACTATATAGCGGATAGAGAAATATAAAATATTCCATTTTCATTACCAAGTGGTCAGGTATTCGATTTTCCGAGATAAATAACAACATTTGATCAGTTTGAATAGTTTGTTATGTCATTGGTCAAGATTGATGAGACATTTTATGAGGATAATGCTGCCATATTCTAACGAATTAATCCATTTTAAAGTCATAGATTTGTTTTTACTAGCTAATTTTCCCAAAAGGTATTTACTTAAGTATCATAATATTCAGTATAATAGCTTTAAGAACAGATTCCATCAAGTCTAAGAAAGGTGTTACTAAATTCTAAGATGTATTAGAATATAAAATTCGGAAAAAGAATAATACAGAAGAATATCGGTGATTTAGTTTAACATATTATGACTAGCTAGTCATCTTAATATTTAAGTGGAGACAGATCATTTGTTCATTTTAAAAACCATTATATTATTAATGGTATTTTATTTGCCCCGATTATTGGTGATATATTCAATTATATGCGAGTTTAAGTAGCTATTAAGTCAATGATATAGCTATCAAGTTTGAAAATATTATTGTTATTAGATTATCCTGCTAAATAACCTCGTATTGATAGAGAGGGCAATATAGTTTTAACAGATAAGAAACCAGGATTAGTTATATAAATTAGAGGATTAGAACTAGTTGGTGCATGTTATGATAAAAATATATAAAGCATTGTAGATTAAACCCCTGAATCATTATAAGGGTTCGGAAGTTATTTTGATATTTATGCCATCGTTAGTTCCTGTGAAGGTCATAGAAAGGATATAGTCAATAACGGATTTATCCCTGTTCCATTGAATGTTGGTGGATATTGTTATGCTGAATTATTACTACCCAATAAAACTAACAGGCCTGACTAAGAATGGGTAGATCGGGGTGTATTTTTAGGAGTCAGGTCTGGGTGATATATAAATTTATATTTTATAATACATGTATAATCTAAAATTTAATGTAAAAATTGCAAATTGATGAAGAACTGACATTTTAAAGCTTGAAAAAATAGGACAATACTAAAATAAACAAATTACAATAAGATATAAATAGATTGACTGACTAGGTTACAAATTTACATTAATCAATTGTAAAAGATATAGATGATAATAATGTTGATACATACTAACAATTATTAAAGAAAAATTAAAAATTAGCAGACAAATATGAATTAGCACATTAAATAATTGATTAATATAGAAATTTGATTAGGTTAATTATTGAAAAAGAATCAACTGATAATGTAACATAAGAGGTAGAACGATTAGTATTTAAATCTATAAAATAACTGGAAGAAACGAAATATTAATTGAATACAAAAACCTAATAACTAGAGTCTTATAAGTAAACAGTGGATAATTTAGAAAAATCTTTATAGAACACATAAATAATATAGCCAAATTAATAGATTACTGATATTTCATTAAATGCAAATGATTTAGAAGATATGATTAAAAGTAATTGCAATTTTTATTAAAAGATTCAATAATAAATAGAGAATATGACGCATTATAACTCAACTCCAGTATAATAAATTATATAAAAAGATTTGGCAGTTCCATTCATTCATAGTTAGATTGAGCATAGAAAGATTACCAAATAAAGCAAAATTATATGTGTTGTTAAAAATTTAATATCTAATGTCGAAAATATTAATAATAAGTCCGATGAATTGGTCAAAAAATTAAGACAAGATAGGTCATAAAAAATACCAATTTTTAATGTTTATTATGAAATAGATACAGAAATTAAATAACTAAAAAATAATTAAACTTCAATGACCACTATTTAAAGTATAGTCAACAATAAATATGCTTTTGCATCAGAACAAATTGTTAATTTATTAATAGTTTCCAATTCACAGTGAATTATTTTATAAACTAACTTCAAAACACCCATTTATAAGGTAAATACCAAAATTGTCTTCTAATATTATAATAATAACTTAACGCATACTGATTATACCTTTCAGTGTCAAGGATTCATAATAAAAATAATTCATCTCTTAGTCAATTCTGCAAAATTCTAGTTTAATAAATTTAAGATTCATAATTCCACTTTCATATATAACCTCGACAACATTACCATAATATTCCTATTGTAAAAAATTATCTATTAAACCTTTAGTCATTTGCTCATATACTCTCAAAATATTGCTTTATCCTAAAAATTCACCGAATCCAGTACTGATGCCCATGATATTAAAAGCATCACATAATCCTACCCCAGGAACTACAGTTAGAGGAAGCCTGCCAGATTATCCCATCCCAGAGCTGCTGAAAACAGCAGTGTTGTTATCATTCTGATACAAAAATCCGATTGTATCAGTAGTTTTCTTCTATGAAGCTTACCAGTCTTCGGAAACTTAAAAACAGTCGGCAAAACGTTATACATTATCGCCAAAACAACAACAACAAAGCTCATCACTTTTGATATTTTCAAACACTATTTTCGAAGGGGTTGGATGATAAAAATCAAATTTGGAGTCAATTTTTCCGTTTAGAATCAGTGTTACAGCACAGGAGAAGGAAGCATTCCGGCCGCAGTTTAGCGAGTTTGAATTTTCAAAAAACTACGACAGCAGCTAACAGAACGTTACTGTATTTTTAATATTTTAGGAGATAAAATTTATGATACGTTAAATGAAACCATCAGATGGAATAAAGTCGGCACCTAACGAGTATATAATCATTATTTCAAAGAAATTAAAAAAAGATAAATAATTTTATATAATCAATAGTATAAAATATTTTTTTTCATTATTGCAATATTATATAATAATATAATGATTATTTGACAACCACTCTATTATTAAAATGAGTCTTTAGGAAAAAATTCGTGAAATGAAGTAGATTTGCGGCATTTAAGATGTAGATATATCAATGACAGATGGTACGGGCGATAAAAATGTTGATTTGAGACGAAATATTGAAGAAAGTTAGTTTACAGAAGTTTCTGAATCTCTGGCTACAACTGTGAAATAAGAAAGACAAACAAATATGATAAATTTAACTTAGCAACCAAAAATATTAGTCGGTGGTATCTTGAAGTCATATTAATTAGAGTCATTATAATTTTTACTTAATATTCATGCAATGTCAATGAAATATAATTCCCATTTTGTATCTAATGGAGTTAAAAAACCATTAGAGTATCAGATTAACGCAATTCTTGCAGATGAAATGGGTCTAGGCAAGACTATATAAACGTTATCCTTACTATGTGCCGTATAGGAATTTTATGGAATTAAGGGAAAACACATGATTATAGTTCCTAAATCTACAATTATATAATGGGAGCAAGAATAGTAGAAATGGTGCCCGTCCTACAGGTTGATTAAACTTATTGGTGAAAAAGAAGAGAGATAAGAGGTTTTAACATCAATAATCAAACCTTAAAGATTTGATATTTTATTAACAACCTATGATTAAGTAAGAATAGAGTAAAATACATTATAAAAAATACATTTCAGTTATGTTGTAATGGATGAGGGACATAAGCTTAAAGATATAGAGTCTTAAATTTCATCTGTTATTAGATCTTTATAAGCTGATCATTTATTGTTGTTAACAGGTACACCAATTTAGAATAATTTACATGAGCTATGGTCTTTGCTTAATTGCTTGATGCCGTATTTGTTTAACAATCCCACTGAATTTGTATCTGTTTTATAATAGGCAGAAAATGCTGATTAACTTTAGGAAATTTTAAAGTTATTTTTGATTAGAAGAGAGAAAAAAGATGTAGAAACGTTACCAGATAAACATGAGTATTTAATACATTGCCCCATGACTAAATTATAAAAAAGACTATATAAAGGCATATTAATGAAGGATTTGGATTAGCTATCTTCAGCAGTTAATACGAAGTCTGCCGATCTAGGAAAAACATCGTTACTAAACATTCTAATGCAATTAAGAAAATGTGCTGACCATCCATATTTATTTTCTGGTGTGGAACCAGAACCATTTATAGATGGTCCTCATTTATACAATTGTGCTGGTAAGATGGTTGTATTATAATAACTTATCTAAAAAATTTTAGCTAGAAAAGAAAAAGTACTTATATTTTGTTAAATGACTACTATGCTAAATATCATCTCAGATTTTTTAAATATAACAAATATTTCACATTGTAGAATTGATGGATCTACTTAATTAGATGAAAGAGCGCATTTTATGAAAGAATTTATGACAAATGTTGATAAATATCCCGTTTTTTTGCTTTCTACAAGAGCAGGTTGTTTAGGTTTAAATTTAACAGCTGCTAACCACGTCATTATTTATTAGTAAGACTTCAACCCATAAGTTGATGCTTAAGCAATTGGTAGAGCTTATCGGATTTTGCAAAAGAGAGAAGTCCACGTTTATCGTTTAGTAACAGAAAATTCTGTGGATGTTAAAATATACGAAAGATCAGTCGTCAAAATGTAACTAGATGAACTTATTATATAAAATGGGAATTTTTCCGGCTAAGATATCAGTGCTGATGTGACTTCTAAGAAAACTTCAAAGAATAATCTTATGGATATGATAGCTTTCCAAACTGATCAGTTATTTGAAGAAAAAGATGAACAAGCTGAGAATTAAATACTAGATTACAACTAACCAGAGATTGTTTTCTCAGACGAGAAAATGCAGGAGCTCCTCAAAGATGCATCAATTTTCTAAGAATAAACTGTATAAACAGCAGAATAGATCAAAACCAAGGCGTCGGAAGTAATAAATAAATTAGCATCGGACGGTAAATTAGAATCATTTGATGCTAAGGAGCTGTATAAGTTCGATGGGGAGGATTTTGCTAAGCATAATATCAAAAAACTTACTTAGTAAATGTATAAGGAGAAGATGGCAAAATTGGAAGAGGATAGACTTGCAAAGAGATTTTATCCAGATCAAGAAGAGTTCTAGGAGGCGAAAGGTGATAAAAGGTGGTATCCTTCAATGGCAAAATTCAGAAAGAATTAGTCTTTGTACAAACCTGATATTTATCTTTTGGATAAGCATTTTTACCAGTTGTAAACCAAAGTGACGAATGAAATTACGAAAGTCATTGAACCCTATTTCCAAAAAAATAAAGATGTCACTTTCGAAGAATATATTGAATAGATATAAGCCAAAAAACCAGAATAATATTAGTTAAAATATACAAATATTCACTTACCTGGATTGACTGAAGATGAAGCGATTTAATACTTATCATATTGTGAGTAGAATTGCCCTTATATCAATAATAAGGAAATTTCGAAAAAAGATTTCACTTTCATCCTGCAATCAATTTGTGATTATGACCCTTCTTTATATCCTGAAGATACTGGCGTGAGAAGAATAAAATATATAACGGCATAGGAATAAAAGGAGATAAATAATCCAGTTTTAGGTTATACACTTTTCCCAATGGAGTTATTGTCATAGTCAGATTATACAATTTTAGATGGAAAGGAAATTGATGTTACTGGTATAGAGGATTTATCGCTATCATATGATCATTTTATTAGTTGTTATACTAAATAGCAAGCACCTCTTGATGAGACTGAATATAGAATGTACTGCGAGGCTTTAGTTTAAAATCTAGGGGTTTTGGAAGAAAGTTAAAAGATCAAAAATAGAATTGAAAAGGCTAGGTAGAAAAGAACTTAATACTTCTAAAAGATCAAATCTTTAAGGCTATATATCGAGTCATATAACCCAGATGCTTTGCTTACAATGAAAATTCCTTCTATATAATAATAAAAAAGAGTATTTACTACATTACATGATAGGTTTTTACTAATTGCTACTGATATATTTGGATTTGGGTGCTGGGAAGAAATTGTTGCGTTGATACGTGTCCATCCTATGTTTATATTTGACTGGTGGTTTAAGGCAAGAGATGAGGGAGAAATATCATCTAGAGTGGATAAGCTTATTAAGGCTATATAAAGAGACACTTCAGCATGAGTAATTCCTTTTAACATTGTTGCCTTGTCACATTCCTATTTATTATATTATAATACATTGATATTATTTTCACTTTATTGATGACTGCTTAACAGCAACCACCTCTACCTTTATGTTTACCTCCAATAATTGAAGATAAAAAGTAAGGTAAAAAATATTAAACAAGTAATGTCTTAGGTAAAGGAGGATTTGCAGCAGTCTTCAAAGTGACCGATATGGAAACAAATGAGGTTTATGCTTGTAAAGTTACTCCTATTGAGCGACTTTCAAAGCCCAAACTCGTGGAAAAATTTAAATAAGAGCTAAAAATTCATAAATAATTAGATTTTTAATATATTTGCAAGGCTCATTCATTTTTCTAGGATAAAACAAATTATTATTTATTGCTTGAAATTTGTGAGGCGTATTCTCTGTCATAATTATTTAGAAAACGAAATGGGTTGATAGAGGAAGAAATATAAAGAATTTCTTATGAGATTTTATCTGCATTGGCATATTTAAAAAATTTAGGCATTATACATCGAGATTTAAAGGCATCTAATGTATTTTTAAAGAAGGCAAATGGTTGTTTTGTTACAAAATTAGGCGATTTTGGTCTGTCTGCATAAGTCGTTAATAATGAATTAAGATATACCCTATGCGGAACTCCAAACTTTTTATCACCTGAAATTATCGCGTCTCATGTTGCTAAACGGTTGGCAAACCAAGTTAATTGTGATGTTAATATTGACATAGACTGTAAAAAATTATGTTAAGATTTACCTGATATTTTTTAACATGGCCATGGATTTGCTACAGATGTTTGGAGTTTGGGATGTGTTATCTATTAGCTAGCATTTGTAAAGGCACCATTCGAGTCATTGTCTATTCCTTAAACTTATAAAAAGATATTAAATTGTGATTATACATTCCCTAAGGATGTATAATCATAGCGAAAATATTCTTAATATTTTTATAAATTTATTTCTTCAATGCTATCAAAAAATCCATAAAATAGACCAACTGTAGAGCAACTATTACTTGATCCTTGGATTTAATCTGGTAAATCTGTTAGATTGATTGGTTTGCCTGAGTAAGTAATGAAGTCAGACCTCTCAATAAATTATCTTTAATCATAACCAATGTAAAAGTTTCTTAAGTATAAAGAGAGTGTAGAGTAACGATGTGCTAAAATAGCCCCACTTAACGATTTATTTCCTTAAGCGTCAAGTTAAACGTAGACTTTATAATAATTTTTGTCGTAAAATTTTTCTACTTTTACAATAAATTAAGTTAAGTACCAGACACCTGACATTACAAAAATTTAACCTTGGTATGGGTGCTAATTCACTAGTCATAATATTACTCCTATAGGTACAGATCCATTTGATGATTATGAAAGAGCTGGTCATTTCTCTCACAATATGAAGTTACCATACACGAGATTTCACTAAGTTTAATACATTTATGCTTGGTGTGATTATTCTAGCTAGTATGGTATTGCTTACTAAATTAGTACTGGAAGTATTGGTGCTCTTTTTAACGATCTCACCAGTATTGTAATTAGCCCATCTAAAGTATTTGGAGATTATACTACTGAGCGGAGCATTGTTCAACGATTTTCGTATAAAAATGGGTAAGAGGTTGTTGGAAATAAAAAATGGGCACTAATAGTTTATTTTGCAGATTTATTAGAAACAAGATCAATCGCACCTATTCTTAAAGAATAATTAGAAAACGTTGATTAACTTTTTATAGATGGAGAATTAGCAAAGTTTTATAATGATGCACAAAGTTTTACATTAGAGATATTTAATGAGAAGTATGCTAAAGAGGTTGCCAAAATTAAAACATTAGAGCTTAGAGACTCTATTTAAAAATTATCCCAAGCAGGCCCCGTTTTAGATTATAATTTTTCAGAAATTGAAAATATTTTCTATGATAAGCTATGTAGATATGCTAAAGAACCATTAATGCGACTAAAGAAATGGAAAAATGATTCAGGGTAAATCTCTTTTTATCTTTATAATGATTAGTTCTAATGTAATAATTAGTCAGATCATACTAAGATTGTAATTAATTAAACTTATCTTATTCTGTTAAACGAATCTAGATAAATAATTATTTATAACAGCTAACTTATTTACAGTAAAGAATTTATTGATTCTGAGTTGTATAAATATATAACTTAGATTTTGTAAAATGTGACAGGTCTTTATTAAGAATTGACCAAGTGAGAAATTTTTATTATTATATATTATAATTTAGAAAACATACTTAAACAATTAATGAACGAAAAATTATGCTAAATGCAATTAAATTTAGACTTAAAATATCAATTATAGAAGATAGCCTGTGATAACAAATTACTAGCTGAGTAATATGAATAACTATAAGATAAACATAAGAATCTTTAGGATGTTTTTAATTAGCAATAGACAATTATTTCTGAATAATCAGAATTGTTAAACAAAGTATAAAAGTAAAAGTAGAAATTTAAACTTTAGTTAGAGTAAATAAATGATCCTAGCTTAATTAGTAATAAAGACTATTAGATGTATGTTTAGTATCATAATTTTGTTAAAATGCTTTAAAATATCAAAGTCTCAATACCATAAATTTTTAAATTTAAACAATAAGCTTTAAATACTTCGTTAAATAGGTTACTTTAATCTGTAACAAGAGTAAATAAATCTGTTATTCAAAAAATATATTAGCTTAATCAATATCGATTATCTTCAAATATTATTATAACATAATAATAAGAAAAAATAGATCAATTGATTTCAAAAATCGATTAACTGTAAAATTAAGATTAACTAACATAATAGAAACTTTAATCACTTGAAAATAGAAGCTTACTAAATGAAAAATTGGTATAAAAATTGCTATGTGAATTACACTCATAGATAAATTACGGTGAAAATAATGCAGCAATACTAAACTAATAGCAGAAAGAGGATAAACTATTAAATGAGAAGATAGTTTTAAATATTTAAAGCCAACTTGCTGCTAATTTATCGTTCTAATAATCGGTAAGCAATAAAGATACTAATATTTCTGATAAATATAAACAGTAATTATTAAATATGACCGTCTAAAAGGACATTCTTATTAATTTAGTGTAAAAACTTTTTGCAAAATAATAATAGTGAATATTATATCGTTATATATTTATGATCATTCCACTTTCCACTTCTTGTGCATATGGATTATTAGTCTTTCATTTAGTTATTATAAACTCTGATGACAGCATCTGACTAAACCATACGTTAAGAAACTGAAATCGGTTATTTTAATTATCGTTCCCAAGATCCATCCGATAATTTTGTTGATAATATGATACAATGTATTATCACACCTAGTGAAGTATCAGACTTTGCTGCTGTATTATTACGCTAAGATATAGATAAAAATGGAGATAAATGTTGTTTCCATAGACTTTCAGATGAGTCAAAATGCATTACTTATATTGATAGTTTGTTAGCTTCTGTTGCATAATCTTAGTCTGATAAATTATTAATGGTAGTTGCCCATTGGTCAGTCGAGTTAATGATTAAAGATATAGAGATCCCAACTGTTTTTGGATTTATTTAATAAGCTTATCAAAGCGAACACGTGCGTGTTATGGCGGTAATGCTTGTAGCACAAATGGTTGATGCGTCCTATTCTACTTTATAAAAATGGCCTTTTAATGTATTCGAATTTTTACAAATGTGTATTTAAGATTAAGATCATAAAGTTGCTAGATATACAATTTAAGCTATGGCTAAGATTTTAGTTAATAATGATACCACAACTGGCATGGATTAGAAGGCTGTGGTTGGTGTTATGACTATGATTATGTAGAGAATCACACAATCTATTGCTTCTAATGACGAACCGAATAGCATTAAAATGTTAGTATCCCTTTAAGATATAATTGGTTTTATTGGTGATTCAATCATTGAGTAAATTCCAGAAATAATTAAATTTTTATCTTAAATCTTAAGATCTAACTTTTCAGAAGAAATGAAATGTTAAGCCGTTCGTATTTTCTTAGATATAACTGAGACTATCAGCAACATTCGCAAATTTTTAGCTGATATCGTAGCCAACTTCTTAAAAGAGTTTATTCTTCCTAATACCTCTACTGTAACTGAAGATGATATTTAAAATTGGATATAAGAAGAAAATGATTTAGAATATCGTGCAGAATCTCTATAAGCTCTTTGTGAAGATACTTTCGAATCTTGCTCCTATACATTAGGTAAATAAATAATCTAGCCTCTATTATACAACGCTGCTATTATGGCAAATAAATAACCTTAAAACTGGAGATAACTTTTATGTGTCTTAAACGCAATATGTTTCTCAGCCGAAGGTATTCAAAATGTTTGCAAGCAGAAAGACATTGATAATTTTTGCAAATAAGTTTTAGCAAGCTAAGATAATCCAAACCCCAGAGTCAGATATGCAGTTTTACAAACTATAGGCCAACTTTGTACTGATTTCGCTCCTTAAATATAAGTAAACCATAAGATTATCATGTCTTGCATCATGAAACTGGCATAAGACCCAGTTTCCAAAGTTGCTTATCATGCTGTAGCAGCTGCTATCAACTTTAATTCAGGACTTGACTATGAAGGTTCTTACCAATATATTGAGTAATTTGTATTAATTATGAAGTTTGCATGGGGATCAGGCTCTATGGATGGCTAAACTAACGCGTTAACTTTGTTAAGCTCTTTGTGCGAAGTTCTTGATAAGGAAGATTTAACACCAATTTTGTAAGATTTAATGCCTGGTATTTTAGAGCAATTCTAAACAACTATGGAGGCTATCAAAAATGTTCCAGAATTCAATAAAAAGTAATAGGAGTTTATTACTGCTATTTTATAAGCTATTTCTATGTCTTCAGAGGAAGTCCCAGAATTATTCATCGGTATTGCTGAAAATATTTTGGATAATTTGATGATTATTGTACAGCGTTCGAAGTAATAAGAAGAGCATGAGAATTTTTCAAGTGCATTCTCTGCAATTCAGCGCTTAGCTCCATCTTGTACAGGTAAAATGTAATCTTATATCAACTAATTGTATCCAATAATTACTGATGTTTTAAAGAATAAGGCTATTGACGTTGGTACAGGTATTGAAAATGAAGGCGAGGTTAAATTTAACGAGCATGTCATATCTTTGTAAACTGCTGTTTTCCTCGCCCTTGTTGATTTCTTAGAAAAATTCCCTGAATCTTTCAAGGAATATTTCTAAGAACTTACCACTTAAATTATCGATTTTAACACATTAGCAATGGATGGATTGACTGTTGCTAGATTACTTTGTATGGCTTAGTTGGTTGCGGTCGCTCATAAATGTGGCTTTAATGTTTAAGAGTTCCACACAATGATGTTCCCTATTTTCATGAAAGAGATATTGCCAGAAGATCCTACTGATGAATCGTGTCAGTATGATCTTGAATAGGTTGCTGACTGCATTGATGGTGTTGCTACATATGTTGAATCATATTTAGAATATGTAAAGGCGACTAATGATACTTCAGTTTATAACGAAACTATATAATAGTTTATGAATGCTTTATAATATTTAGAGAAGTCTGCTGCCCACATTTTCAAAGAAGAATTTGAAGATTTGGACGGTGAATTAGAAGACTTAGATGCCGATGAGTAAGAGGCAGAAATTGAAAGATTAGTAGACAACTATGCTACTAGCATTGAGTCTTTAGGATTTGCATATTCCTGCTTTGTTTCAAAGCTTTAGGATATCAATGTCGTAAGTACATACGTAGTTCCAACAGCCCAGCGTTTTATTACTGCTGGATTGTAAACTTTACCTCAAATTTATTTTGTTACTGAAGGTATTGCTATCTTCGCAGATATTGTTGAGAAGTTTGACCCTTCTTATTATATCAATATTATTGAATCTGTTATCCCATAAGCTATGATGATGCTTTCTCAGAAACCTGATTGTTGGATTTTAGTTCAGTCGGTTTATTATATGATCGGCTAGTATATTTTAAAGAATCCTGCATCAGAAGTTGCTAAATCTGAATAATGCATTTCCTTTGCCGCTAAAGCTATAACTCAAGCGATTGCCGATGGATCTGATGAAGCATTACACTCCCATGATAATTTGGTATCATATCTTTTATTTGCTGGTGATGCCACCTTATAATCAGAGTCTTATTGGCAGTAATGGCATGCTTTTGCGCGTGGAGTCAAAAATGATGGAGAGGAAGTATCTAATATTTCTAAGTATTTAACCTCTAAGTTAATCTAAAATGATGCTGGATGGATGGGTCGTGTTAATATGGCGGTGGACGTACTTGTTTTGTTATTCTTTGGTACTTATTACTCGGATATTAAAAATAGTGACGAGAATAAAGAGCTAGTCGAATAAATTCGTGCTATTATAAACAATGGTAATGTCTTGCCAATTGTTCAGGCGGCAGTTCAAAGTGGTGGCTCATTTGTTTAAAAGAACTATTAGAATTTTACCCAGTGATTGAGCTTTATTGAAATTTATAAGTATTTAAGAAAAGCTAAGCAATATATAATAATATATTTTAATTCTATATAATGACATGTTTTACTAGCGTTGAGGCTCTTTCTCGCTATAGGTACAAATTTATAAAGTAGTTAGGGGAAGGAGGTCAAGGTAAAGTTGGATTATATGATGACGTTAAAAATGATATCTAGGTTGCAATAAAATGTTACGATATAAAAAACGTTTAATAAGATGAAATAAATTTCATCAAAAGAGAATTCTAGATTCTATTATCAATAAATTAGACAAATGTGATAAAGTGTTAATAGCTATTAAATAATAAAGATTATTTGTTCTTAGTTTAGGAAGTTATTTAAGGATAATCACTAATGGAGGTTCTAAATTCACTATCTGATTAACACAAATAGGATTCTTTTATTATTGATTAGATTTACTATTTACAATATACTCATATTGAAACGATTGTTGTACAACTTCTATTTACGTTGCATTATTTACACGAAAAAAAAATAATTCACAGAGATATAAAATTAGATAATGTAATGTATTCTTTTGTTACAAAAAAAGCAACTCTTATTGATTTTGGTTGTGCTAAAAGTGAAACCAAAATGGGAACTGTGAAAACAATATTAGGTACTATTGACTATATGTCACCTGAAATGTTATTTGGATAAAAATACACAGATAGTACTGATATTTGGTCTTTAGGTGTGCTCATCTATAAACTTTTAACTAATTTATCACCATTTAAACCACGACATGCAGATAATGCATCATTGTTTAATAAAATTAAAGATGCAGATTTTTATCCACTTCCCGAAAATGTCAATTAGTACCTTGAGAAAATTGTTAAGGAATGTTTAACACCAGATATTGCATTAAGACCATCTGCCAGTTAATTATTACTTAAATATTTTTCAAACTCAACTTAAGCACAGTGGATTTAGTTAAGTAGAAAGGACAAATCTTCATATAGAATATTAAGTTTTAATTCAAGTATTAAGTTGCTATAAGTTAATAACATTGAGCTCTTAGTTGAAGAATTAGAATCTATCACTATTACGGAATCAATTCTCAGAAAATATTAAGCTATTTATTTAGAAGAGTAATATTAGTTAAATGTAGTTGCTAGATTACTACCATAATAAGAAAATCTTTTAATTTTTTCAACAAAAAACAAAGATAGTTTCTTATTTGATTAGGATATCAAATTCCATTAGTTATAGTAGCCAGATATAGAAATCTAAATACTACTGATGCTCAGTAATTATTATCCAGGTAACTAGCTTAATATAGGAGATATAGTTATTGAGACAAAGTAAGAAAAAGGTTGTTGTTGATTTTATGCATTTTTATTATTTAAATAGATATTATTCTTTATTTTTTGAATATATGGTTTAACTAATTAATATAGAATAAAATAGAGCACATCGTGTCTAAAATTATCTAATGGTTCCGAATAACTTTTCTTAATTTATTAATATTTATAATATAAAATTATTTCTTTTGAATTTAAAATAATAAAGACTTCATTTATGATTGATTACATCATATATAGTAAAAATTATATATTAAGAGTAATGTAATATAGTTATGTACTCATAATATGACAAAAATAAATTCCAATCTTTATAAGTTAAAGATATATTAGAATTAATATAAAATTAATAAATAAAATATTTTCAATAAATGCCTTATGAAGATTATGATATGACGCGACTTATGTTTGATTAGCTCGGTGAGGGGACATATGGTGCAATTTTTAAGATTAGGAGAAAATCAGATGATAAGAACTTCGCGTTAAAATTAGTAGATTAAAGATTTGCTGAAATGCAAAATTTAATTTAAGAAGCTCATCTATAAAAGTAATCTAAGCATGAAAATATTGCTAATATAGAAGAATATTTTGTGCAAGAAGAACGCCTTTATATAATAATGAGTTTATATGAAGGAGACTTATCGTAACTTATAGAAAAATATAAATCGTAAAACAAGTAATTTTCTGATGATTATATACTTAAAATTTATTTACAATTAATTCAAGCACTAAATTATCTTCATAAACTGTAAATTCTTCATAGAGACGTTAAACCATAGAATATGCTTTTGGACGAGGATCTAAATATTTATTTATCAGATTTTGGTATTGCTCGGGCAAATGAACAAGATTCAGGAAAAACAACAAATATAGGAACATAAGATTATATGTCACCTGAACTTTTTGAAAGTACGTCAGATTATGACTATTAACCTGATATCTGGGCTTCTGGGGTTGTTTTATATTAACTTATGACGTTAAGCCTACCTTTTTAATCTCATAAGCATCAGATTTCCTGCCAATTTATAGTGCCTAAAGTTAATAATTAGGAAAGTTAGTAGCACCTAGCTTAATTATTCCCATTAATATTCAGAGAGTATAAAAGTCGTATTACTTCAGCATAAATTATTGACTATCTCAATAGCGATCAGGATATTAATCAGTTTTAGTTCAAAGATTTGTATTCCTAAAAAATATATACGTAGTTATCAAATAAATATAAATGTGTTATTGTAGATAAAGTTATACGTAGAATGCTTAATTTATTATAAATTAGTGATAAAAACTTGATAACCAATATTGAATAAGGATTATAAGTAGAAAATGATGAGGTATAACAGTTAGGAATTTAGGAAGGTGTGACTTTTAATGATGAAGAAATACACCAAATTCGACGAATAGCTATATGTTTATTAGATATTTGAAGTCCTTCACTCAATTAAGCCATTGATTGTTTCTTTTGACATTATTTTATTTCCACTTAAACCTATAGCTCTTACCAGATTTTTACCAGTCATTGTGGTACTCTCTTAATTATCTAACGCTACTCTCTCAAATATTCTACAATATTATTATTGAAGTCCCAATGCTACTATTTATAATAATTTTTAATCGTCAATATTGAATCCTCTTTTTTATAATTAAAACTGTATAAAAGATTCAGGAATAGAGCAAGGTTATATAACTTTTTCTAATTCTAATAGTGCGTTATCTTCCATTTAATCTAATTTCTATGAAAGCGTATCGGGACTAACTTGTGGTTATAAATGTGTTTACATTTTAAATAATATTATATATTAAGTATTATATATTAAGTATTAATTATTCTGTAGAAATGGACAAACGAAATAAGAAGAATAAGTTAAAATTTACAATGAAACATAGAGATTTTATTCAAAAAGATTGCAAAATAAATCTTTAAATTAAGGCAAAAACTTATTTAAGAGAATACGTAGAAAAGCTTCTTATTAAAATTATATACCAATCCTAGCGCCAGGCTAATCAAAAGAAGCAGTAAATCATCCAATTCAATGACATAGCGACCATAATTTTTAACGACCCACAATATGCTCTAATCGCAGCCATGTGTTTTAGCAAAAACCAACCTCAGTGAAATTTATTACCTCGTATTATGTCTATTATATCAAACTCTCCAAAATGGCTTTTCAGCGAAAAAACATCAATTCGCGAAACCTGCACATGAAAATTACACCACTGCAGCTAAATCCCAAAATTGAGCCCCGCTAAAATCGTACGCCCCAGCAGCCGCTGGAATCGTACCTTGAGTTCGCGCCTAACATCCCAACTTCAAACACGCGAACCGAGGATGACTCACAGCTCAAAAAGCGCGTTATCGCCCTCGAGCTATAGACTCGAGAATAGCGGGAAATCAACCAAAATATGAATGACTTCCTGAACCAACAACAGCAGATCATTACACAGCTCGTTTCGGAGATGAATTTGCTTACGAAGCGCTTCCACACTTTGGACTCAGAAATTGTCAATTTGAACACACGCATGCAGCAGTGCGAGGGATCTAACGATGCAGTGAGCTATAAAGATGCGTTTAACCGACAGATTCAGGCTATCTAGTCCCAAATGAGCGTCGTTGGAGCAAAGCTAGATATTCTATAGAACGAAGCAAAAAGTGGAAAGAATACAACAGTTAGCCGGGACGAGTGGTAGTGGGGTCAGAATGTGTTGGTGGAGTAGATAAAGAACGTGGAAACGGCAATTAAGAACTTTTAGTTCAGCACAAAAAAGTGATTTATTAAAAAATATTAATATTATATCTTAATAATTAGTTTAGTAAAATGAAAATATCAGTCTCAAAGTTTGAAGGATTGAAGCAGAGTTTAAATAATGAAATGTGCTAAATTTTAGAATTAACTAAATAAAAATATTAGATTTTAGTACCAGATGATACTATAATTAAGATATTTAACTTGGATTTTGAAGTTTAGCTGTTTACATAAACAGCAGTTTCGCTGCCATAAATTGGTACCAGCGGGAGCAACATTATTAAAGATCTATTAATTTTATAGTTAAGAACTGATAAATTTATACTAGTTTTGTTGAAAAGCAATATTTTATTAGTTTATGATTCATTATTTTGCATTATTACATATTTTGCACCTGATAAAATTTTTAGCGATAAGTTAACACCAATCAGTTTATCTATAGATGCAAATAGTGCATAATATTAATTTTCAATTTTTTATAGTACTGTGGTTTTTCATTTTACATATAAAGCTTTTGAGGATAGTATATATAAAAGGTAAAATGTAGTGTTTAATGAATCTTCTTAAGTTTAAATGAATGGTAACATTCTTTTAGTGTAAAATTATGGTATTTAATAAAGCATTTAACCAATTTAATAATTTATCTCTTATGATTTATAATCTTTATAGGATTCACTTTTATAAAAGTGTAACAAACTAGTAACTTTGTAATAACATTTATATAGAATTTCTACGTTTTCTGGACTAACTAAAATTTCACCTTTATACTAATATAAAACTAATTTTATTGAACCTACTACTTAAGTTTTACAAGGTATGGATTAATTTAAATAAAAACTTACTTCTTAATTGCTAGTATAATAACATAATCTTTAATTTATTGTAAATTAGGTAGAATTAGATAATTATTTATCTTTGAATTACGTAGGAAAATATCTTATTGAAAACTTCAACTGGTAATTTTAAAAATCAAATATTTAAACAATTCCTTAATCCAAGAAGCATAGTATTTTTGCAAAAACAAAAGCATTTTTGTAATAAAAATAAGATATTGATGCAAATAGTTTAGTTCCTAGTAGTTTTAAATATCTATATTATCATGACTAATTTGAGAATTATAATTCGGTGCTGATTATAGATAATGAAATATTTGTCTATAGATTAGATTAATTTGCGCTTCTATCGAATTATTTATTTATAGGAGACTCTATAACTTTAATAAATTCCTATATTTTCAAAGAATAATTAATAATTTATTAAGAAAATAATGGTGATATTAAGAAATGCGTCTTGACACTTCCTGGACTAATTTTATAATCAAATCAATCTGATATATTCTAACTTAAACTTAACTAATCGTGCTAAGCATTATTTAATGTTTTTGATGAATATTTTGTAACATGTAGTTTATTAGAATGATATACTATTTTTAAGACTAAAATTATCAAATTAATTTCTATGCCGGGGAAGTATAAAAACTAATCGGATAAGATTATTAAGCTTTATTTATAGCATAAGATTTTTTAATAGATTCTAAAATCAAAAAGTACTAATATATTATATGTATTTTCGTATAATTTTATCACCGCAATTATTATTTTATATGTATTTTTGAATGTATATTTAATATTAATTTTGATCAATTGTATAATATAGATATAATAAGATAAGTGGCAGTAGGTTATAAAATATAATTTCTAATTTATATTTTATACATGTAAAAATTATGTTTTTAGTATGTAATATCATATAGTTAAATTCATTAACCTATGATCAAAATTAAAAACTAAGAAATATTATAATATTAATATATAATATAATGTGACTAACTTATTTACTTAATGGACTTTATTGATCTCCCATCGTTCTTTAATGGCGAATACAGTATATAAGAAAGTGTATCTGCATCTAATCTTTAAGTTAATAAATCATCTATTGAGGTGATAAAGCCTCTTATTCATAGTAATTTTATAACAAATCATACAATAAAAATTGATGGTAAGACATACATTGATATGGAACTTATTGCAGCAAATCCAGAATATGCAATTGAATAATCTGATCTATTATTTTAAGCATAAAGTAAGTAAAAGAAGCCTTTAAGTTTCATCAATCATATTAACTAAGTTTAACAGTAATATAAAACACTACATAGTGATAGGTCTAAATTTAAATGGGAAGAAGATTAATCTTTAATATTTTAAATTATAGTAACATCATTGGGAGTTTCATCAGTTAAACCAAAATAAATATCATAGTTTTTCCCTATTGACTTTAACGTGGATCTATAATCATTAGCTATGTAATTATTAAAATATAGACAAAGATTAGTAAAAGATAACAATTTATAAAATTTAGATGATCTAAAAAATTATCATTAAGCTTATAATGTTAGTCACTAAAAAATTGTTGAGATTTCTTAAAAATGGAGGGACATAAACTTTTAAGGGTTATCTGATATTCAAATTAAAGATATACTTAAGCAGTTGTGATTGGAGTCATTTTAATTAATCTATATATGATTTTATTTGGATATCCGTAAACTCTTTGAAGTCTAAATTTTTCCATTTTAATGCAATATCATTGATAGGATTAAATTTAAATAAATTAGGTACCATCCAATTTTCAATTTAATTAACACTATGCAATGCATAATCTATTTTGATCTACTATTTATAATATTAAAAAAATTATGAAATTGAATGTAAATCTACGTCAATTTTATCTTTAATTAAACTATGGACCTTAAAAGATGTAGTCTTTAATATTCCCAGCGATTATATAACGGTGGCTAAAACTTTTTAATCAAATATGCTTAGATAACCCAAAATTTATTCAGGAGATATATCTATTACTTAAGCTTGTTTTATCATTTTAATTAACCGATATATATCATCTTTATTCATATTTTCTAGTAAGCTAATGTCAATATAACGTTTTTATCTATGGATCAAAATAAAATGATCTATATCAGAAGTTGACAAAGGGAAGTCACAAAAAGAATCATTCTCCTCAAAAGAAACTTTATAACTAGAATCTGTAGAAGTATCTGAGCTATATTCACTTAATGTCCTTTCTGTCATTTTAATTTAGATTTTTTTTCTGATATGAAGTGGTAAAAGTATAGATTAAATATAATATTCATTGTGATTATTTGTATAAACACAAATGTTTTTGAATATCAAAATCATAAATTTGATTAATAAATTTAGTAACGAAAAGCTTATCATAATATATATAACTCCAGCACACTAAAGGTGATGGAAAAGGTGGGCTCAAATACTATTTAAAATTTTCAGATAGGTCTAGTAAAATAGAATGAGAGTTTAAAAATGTAAAGACTATAAAAGAATCCGACTCAAATGAAACTATATCAGACTATAGAGTAACACCACTTTTGATTTTTATAATTTAATTTTGACTAACTTCATAAATGTTTAATTAATAATCTATAACATAAGTAATACCATTATAATAATGAATAATACAATTTTAAAATTCTTACAGATACAATATATTACCTGACTAATCTAATACTGATAAATTTCCTTGGCTATAAACTAGAAATTTATCACCATACAAATCATAAGAATCAACTAGTTGTAACTAAGATACTTCCTCAATATTATCTTGATTATATCTAAATAAATATGATTTATCGTTGTTTGAATGAATTCCATAGAACAAGTTACTAATATTAACTGATTTAGAAGGATACTTTTAACTATATGGAAAGATAATTGGTTTATCCATGATTTTCTTTAACTCTAAGTTATACAATGAGGCTAAATTATTATCGTAAGAATATAAAATATTTTAATCTTTATGTAGGAATTGCATTTTCGAAATTATGAACCTTCAGTAAATAATATATTATTAATATTAATTAATAGAAATTATTTAGAATTTTAATGTCTATTTTTATACAAAAAATAATACTAGATGATTTACTCTTATAAGATAATTACTAACAAAATTATAATTGGTTCATAGATTTTACTTACATATTGAATTTCATACCCTTCATAATACATATTCATTCAATCTATAATAGTTAAGCCTAATATTGATTACTTAATGTTAGTTAATATTATATTTTTAAATATCTCTAGTAAACAAATTATGTTGAAAATAACAAAATTATATATTTTTCTAATACATCATAGATAATATATTTTTACATTTCAATAATGATTCTCATTCTTTAAATTGACTGCTAGGTTTCTACCTGTGCTGCGCTAAATTTCCTTCCTCACATATCGAGTATTCCAAAAAATATAGATTTGCGTGAACTTGGCCTTATTACTAGTGCAAAGTCGTAGGGAAACTGCTTTGCTTCATTTGCTATTATCATGAACTCGTTACTAGAAAATGCTATTTTACTTGTTTAAGATGTCACGTAAAGAGATTTTTGGCGTAAAAATGCAAATGAGTTATCATTATCAACATAGTTTTTGTTAAGCAACACCCGTGGTGCTAGCGCTTATTGTGATGGAGGAGATGCAGTAAAAGGGCTTAATTATTTATATTCATCCAATATCACTACTGTAGAACTAGAAATTAATTTTCCATATAAACCAGAGCATTTTATAGAGAGATATTTTAAGAATAAGACTCTGAAACCTATACTGTAAGAACATGACTGGATACTACCATTTGAAATTTTATAAATTCAGGATATGATTGGGAAACAGAGCACTCCTATTATAAGCTTAAATAAAGGAGGTTAAATGGATATAATGTAAGTTAAGCAATTTTTAGCTCGAGGTATAGCAGTTATTAGCAGCGTATATACTGGGATCTAAGAGTAATAGTTTAAAAATTATAATGGATCATTTGTTATGGATAATTATGGGTGTAACAATAAATTGATTTTTAAGTAAGTGCTGATTGTTGGCTACGGATTTTTCAAGGGGAAAGAAGTTTGGATCGTATAAAATACAGCAGGGCCATATTGGGGCAATCATGGGTTTTTCTATGTAACAATGTGGAATAATAATATGTGCATTGAAGATAGCGCATTTTCTATCTTACCAAAATATTATGATATATCAAAAAGAGTATTTGATTCAAAGTATGAATCTAATTTCAATCTAAAACGAGGATTTGATGGCCTAGATAACGATGACGGGAGTTTTAATGATTTAACTGGACTAAATAGTATTGCTATTACAATGATTGTTATTATCAGTATGGTCTTATTTTCCCTTTTGATGGCGGGGTTAATCTTGATTATATCAAAAATCAAGAAGACGTAAAAGCAATCCTACTTTAAGCTAGAAAACAAGGATTACTTATCGCGAGATTGATAATATAGAACGAATGAATAAACAAATAATTAATATATATTCCTTCATACCCTATTTGACAGCTCGTCATCATCCTAATTATTTTTAATAGGGTAAAGCTCAGCACTTCTTCCAGCTTTGAGTCGAACAAACAAAACAACTTCTTCACGCTCTAAGCCTTCAATAACTCGCTTTTCATCCTTCCCAAATAGCATCTCTAAATTATCACCGTCAGATACTAACCTAACATGCCCGTTTACTTACGCACCAAACAGTACATGCCGTTAGTTGACGAGACATACACCACATAGACACAACTCGTTTAGTTAAATACTGAATTACCCGACACCATTAATTAATGATCTTGCTGAGTAAAAAGTACTATAACTGAGGGCAGTGATCTTATTTTCTATAATTTATGCTTTTGAAGACTGTTAAAAAGAGTCTGTCGGAAATAAAGTTTTAGACAAAAATAGTTTATCCATCAAAAAAATCTCTATCAGAACCTCTTGAGTTGGTGGAAAGGCAGCAAACAAGCTACCAATTTATTATCCACAAATAACAGGCACCTGGCTTCTATTAATACGAAGTAAAATAATATTTTATAATGTTTCAAAGGACGCAGATGCTATTCGGTGGTTCTTTGAGTTTCTGAGATCAGGAAATATTCGAATTTATGCGTTTAGCCCGAAGTAAAACTAAGAAATCTTAAATTATATATCTGACTTCTCTATAATTGGCATTGAGTCACCAAACAGATTATATAATTAGTATATGATGTGGGACTAAGTCATGTTAGATTGAAAAATAATATATATTATTATATAGCATAAAATATATATATATCAATCATCAAAATATGATTTTCTAACAGAAGATGTATCTATCTTAAAGCCGACACCACCGTGTTTTCTCTTATTTTTAGTAGTTCTATAATCTTAACCACATTTATCATTGAAAGGCCGATCATTAACAGAGTGTTATTATCTATCAGAATATTATCTAGTTTGACCTTTATCTGAATTTTGACTACGATAATTATTTTGCATATTTTTCGGTTATTAAATAGAAGATGAAGATTCTTAATCAACAACTATCTTGGAAGTCTGATTTGGCTATTTTTAGGCTGGTGCTGAATCTGAGCTTGAACTGGAAGATGAATCAGAGCTTGAAGAGCTTTTAGGTTTAGAGCTTGGGGAGCTTGGGATGGAAGATGAATCAGAGCTTGAAGAGCTTTTAGGTTTAGAGCTTGGGGAGCTTGGGATGGAAGATGAATCAGAGCTTGAAGAGCTTTTAGGTTTAGAGCTTGGGGAGCTTGGGATGGAAGATGAATCAGAGCTTGAAGAGCTTTTAGGTTTAGAGCTTGGGGAGCTTGGGATGGAAGATGAATCAGAGCTTGAAGATGCTGACTTTATCACTTTCCTGGCAGGAGGTGGGCTTGAACTGGAAGATGAATCAGAGCTTGAAGATGCTGACTTTATCACTTTCCTGGCAGGAGGTGGGCTTGAACTGGAAGATGAATCAGAGCTTGAAGAGCTTTTAGGTTTAGAGCTTGGGGAGCTTGGGATGGAAGATGAATCAGAGCTTGAAGAGCTTTTAGGTTTAGAGCTTGGGGAGCTTGGGATGGAAGATGAATCAGAGCTTGAAGAGCTTTTAGGTTTAGAGCTTGGGGAGCTTGGGATGGAAGATGAATCAGAGCTTGAAGAGCTTTTAGGTTTAGAGCTTGGGGAGCTTGGGATGGAAGATGAATCAGAGCTTGAAGATGCTGACTTTATCACTTTCCTGGCAGGAGGTGGGCTTGAACTGGAAGATGAATCAGAGCTTGAAGATGCTGACTTTATCACTTTCCTGGCAGGAGGTGGGCTTGAACTGGAAGATGAATCAGAGCTTGAAGATGCTGACTTTATCACTTTCCTGGCAGGAGGTGGGCTTGAACTGGAAGATGAATCAGAGCTTGAAGATGCTGACTTTATCACTTTCCTGGCAGGAGGTGGGCTTGAACTGGAAGATGAATCAGAGCTTGAAGATGCTGACTTTATCACTTTCCTGGCAGGAGGTGGGCTTGAACTGGAAGATGAATCAGAGCTTGAAGATGCTGACTTTATCACTTTCCTGGCAGGAGGTGGGCTTGAACTGGAAGATGAATCAGAGCTTGAAGATGCTGACTTTATCACTTTCCTGGCAGGAGGTGGGCTTGAACTGGAAGATGAATCAGAGCTTGAAGATGCTGACTTTATCACTTTCCTGGCAGGAGGTGGGCTTGAACTGGAAGATGAATCAGAGCTTGAAGATGCTGACTTTATCACTTTCCTGGCAGGAGGTGGGCTTGAACTGGAAGATGAATCAGAGCTTGAAGATGCTGACTTTATCACTTTCCTGGCAGGAGGTGGGCTTGAACTGGAAGATGAATCAGAGCTTGAAGATGCTGACTTTATCACTTTCCTGGCAGGAGGTGGGCTTGAACTGGAAGATGAATCAGAGCTTGAAGATGCTGACTTTATCACTTTCCTGGCAGGAGGTGGGCTTGAACTGGAAGATGAATCAGAGCTTGAAGATGCTGACTTTATCACTTTCCTGGCAGGAGGTGGGCTTGAACTGGAAGATGAATCAGAGCTTGAAGATGCTGACTTTATCACTTTCCTGGCAGGAGGTGGGCTTGAACTGGAAGATGAATCAGAGCTTGAAGATGCTGACTTTATCACTTTCCTGGCAGGAGGTGGGCTTGAACTGGAAGATGAATCAGAGCTTGAAGATGCTGACTTTATCACTTTCCTGGCAGGAGGTGGGCTTGAACTGGAAGATGAATCAGAGCTTGAAGATGCTGAATTCTTGATATTTTTTTAAATCGGTTCATTATCCGAAAAAGTTAATTTATTGATTGTATTTATTAATTCTTTTTCTATAATTTTTTAATCAATCTTAGTTTATGAAGATAGCATAGAGGATAATGACTTTGTTAGATCCTATGTCTACTTATTCATTGAATTAAAGTGGAAAAAGAAAATGTTTTATTATTATAATATATTATATAACTGATCTACAAAATAAATGTCAAAATAGATTTGGGGGTATAATTAAAGCACCATGACTCCGGCTAAGATAAAGTAAAGGTCATAATAACTAAAATCTTCTAAGAAGTTATAATAAGAGCTATATATAGATAATAAATAATTGTCTGAAGATCAAATTAATAAAATATTTTTTGTTAATGAAGACTACATTTCAGAAGAGCTTGACAAGAAAAATAATTTAGTTATTAAAATTGCTGAGCTGATTATTCCGATGTCAAAATAATTTGAATCTTCCCATATAAAAGATTTTCTAAATTTTTAATCTCTTTTTAGACTTTACACCTTCAAAACACCCCAATTGTAACTGAAAACTTATTTTAACCCTACAAAATCTACCCCATATTTCACAAAAATGACTCGAAATGAAATACTCATGTTTAAATTTGTCTTTAAATAGTTTGGCTTAACGTTTAAAACTGTAGAACAAATGTCAATTTAGCTATTTTAGTACTTCACCTCTATTTCTAATAGCTTAATTTCGAACTAATTTACAATAAATATGTCTTTATACGAAAGATATAAAATTACTGTATTAACCAATATTGGTAATGAATTTGATATTTGTAATGTGGAGAATGACATAGATTTTGCGTCAAGACTTAAATAAATTTTCGAGTCAAAACCCAGATAAACTGTAATTTTAGAGCTAAAATTGAAGTTATTTAAATTATATTCTGCCCAAGAACATAATTTTCCTGAAGTGGAAAACGTTTTAAAAATTAATTTTCCTGGCGTGTTTAAGGGTTCTGTTGTTACTTTTCTACTTTAAATGATATAGATGGCATAATAAATTTTTGGGAAGAGTATTTTTTAATATTTTTAAAGTAAGTAAAGTGATTTTGACTGATTATAAGAATAATTATATATAACGTATATATTCTCTTCTTTTTTCACTTCAAATGAATCCTGATCAGCCTTAAGAGCACAAAGCTCGTTCAAAATCTGGAAATAATAGAAAAACAAAGGAAACTAAGCTCAAAAATATTAGATCATCGTCATAGAGAGGTGCTAAAGCTTCTGCATTACGTAATCCTAAAAATGAGAGATTTAAATTATAACGTGCTGCCTAAATAGAACACTTAACCGCAAAAGTACCAACAGTAAATATTACTGCAAAATTACCCCCGCCAGATGTTGTTGCAGTGATTGGACCTGCTTAATCTGGTAAAACTACTATTGTAAAGTAACTTATAAAGTAATGGACAGGTGTTTAGGTCACTCCTATCGGTCCTGTAACTGTATCTGCAAGTAAAACAAAGAGAATAACTATTTTTGATGTACCTAGTAATATTCCTGCCGTTTTGGATGCAGCACGTGTAGCTGACTTAGTAATAATAGTTATTAATGCAGAAAAGGATATTGAAACTGATGTTTTCGAGTATCTTAATGTTTTGTAAGCAATAGGTTTTCCTAAAGTATTTACGGTTGTTACACATGAGGATTGTTTTGCTAAAGTTTCCCATAAATAACGTAATAATAAGAAATTAAGAGAACGAATTTATAAAGAAATTTATCAAGGAAGTAAAATATTTTTCCTTGATTGGTAAAGCCATTCTTATAAAAATGATCAAATGGCTACATTATCACGATGTATTTCTTAGTAAAATTACAATATACCTTTATCTTGGCGGTCATAGCATGGATGCGTGTTAGTAGATAGGGTGGAATAACATGTTAATAATACAACAACTTGCTTTGGTTTTGTCCATGGGACTTTTATTAATACTCATTAAAAATTTCATATTCCTGGATATCAGGATGTTGATCCAGTTAATTTTGAAGTATTATAAGATCCAGCTATGCCAGAAAATAGAAAAGTATTACAAAAAGAAAAACCTGTTGTATATGGACCAATGAGCGAAATAAATGATGTACGTATAGATGATGCGGGGGTTCATGTTAAAATAAATTTAAAATAAACACCAGGGCGACTTGGAAGAGAAGAGAAAGATGTAATATCATCTCTTAAGGCATCCTTAGCTGTATCTAAATAAGGTATCTAACTTCTTGACGATGCAGAATAGGACTTAAATCATATATTACCTTCTGATTAAGATGAGCCAGAGGAATAAGAGTTTTTATGTGAGGAACACTCTGAAAACATTCACGAAGATATTAACGAAATAACTTAGTAGAACTAATGGCTTGTAGATGAAACCAAAGGTAACGATTCATATCCAAAATCTGTTGAAAGTTTTGAATCTACTGCCAGTAACTTAGATGACGTTGAAATTCAGGAGGAAAAGTTTGAAATAGAGGAATAATAGTAGGAATTGGAGGAAGCTAATTTAAATAACGAAGAATTTAGAGTTAATCATATATTGAAAAAACTAAAATTAAATAAATAATAAGCATCATAACAATATTGGGCGGATTTAATCTATAATTTCCATAAGACATCAGTTTCTTCTCCTACTTAAAAAGCAAAAGATAGTAAGAAGTAAAAAATACTATAATTATTTGAGGATGATGAAATAGATCAAAACTTAGTAAATATTTAGTCATTACCTGCTAGCTTTTGTTCTGTTTATGGTATAAATACTTTTAGTAATTCTTAGATTAGAGGTATAACAAAATAATTCCCTACATCATTTTCATTTAAAAAGCAAATTGGACAGGAAGCTTCTATAAATATAATGCTTTCAACATATATTAAAAATGCATTTATTACGACAGATATAGATTTTTCTACAGCATTATCCAAATGTTTAAATGGTGAATAACCAGTTGTTGAATAGGAAGTTAAAGACACGAATTAATATAAACTTGACTCTTAATATCATGATAATCTTACACATTAAGCAAATCAAGCAAAATAGAGAGAAACTTTACTGAACCCTTCACTTTAACTTAAAGAAACTCGTTTTCCTCCAGGTTCTTATGTCAAATTTACTTTCGACTCAATTCCTGAGTTTTAGTAAAATTTAGACCCACATAATCCGTTAATATTAGGAGCATTATTGCCATAGGAGACAAACAAAAAATTTATTACTGCCCGTATTAAAAGACATCGTTGGTATCCTAAAATTTTAAAATCCAGAAATCCTCTTATTTTTGCAATGGGGTGGCGTAGATTTTAATCGCTTCCAACATTTGCCAGTGAACAAATGGAGCATCATGAGGCGAATCTTGATACTGCCTTAGTTACAGATTCTCCTCCACTCAAAATGCTTAAATATACACCCGAACATATGCATTGTGCTGCTATTTTCTTTGGGTACGGGGTTCCTGCAGGTACTGGCGTTATCTGCTTTTAAAATCTTAACTCCAAAACATGGAGAGTAGCTGCCACAGGAACAACATTAGAATCTGGAGAATTCCATCATGTTTTCAAACGTTTAAAACTAGTTGGTTTCCCAGATAAAATAATGCAAAAAACTTGTTATCTTAAAGACATGTTCAACACGAAAAACGAAGCCTCCGCTTTTGTAGGAGCAGAGGTAAAAACAGTAAGCGGTATTCGTGGAATTCTGAAAAAGGGTGAAGAAGGCGGTCGCGTGATTTGCAAATTTGAAGATCGGGTGAGGATGACAGACGTTATGTTCCTAAAGACAAATGTAAAAGTGAAAATTGACAAAATTTGCATTAATTTTGATAATCATGTGTCTAAAGACTTCGTTGGAGTGCGAACTGTCGCTGAAATCAGACACGAGAAAGGTATAACCTTGACATATAACAATGATAGTTAATATTAAAAAGAGTAAAAGGAGATTTTTGTTAAACCAGAATTGCACATTAATGAAAAGGTGATGAAATAGTTACCGTTTGCTGAGCAAAAGAAGCATTTTGATAAAAATTAAGATTTTAAAAAACAAAACATCAAGGATTAATATATGAAAAGCTTGGTTTAAGGAAAGAAGTAGTTTGACCGAGAACGTATTGTCTAATTGGCAACAAAGATTCAAAATACGGACTTGCAAGACTAGTTAGAAAAGCAGAGTAAAGAGCTTCATGCATAGCAGCAATGGAAAAAAGGTATGAACAAAAAGAAAGATAATATATCAGCAGAGAAGAAAAAGGAAGAATCAACTAAAAAGAGGGTGATCATAGGGCGTGCATAATAACGAGTTCTTAAAAGGGGTAAATTATGATTGGTTGTTATTATATAATATATGAAATAAATATAAAAATGAATGATAAACTAGATTCACTAGAGGTCCAGTTTTAGCATCTTGTAGATAGTTTTGGTGAATAAATAATAACTTAAAAAATAATTTACAGAAATAATGAGTATTAGAAATCTTCACCTGTAGTAAAGAAGCCAATACAGATTTAAACCGATACTGCTGTTGCTGATTTAGTTAAAATTTATAATAAACGCGTAAGCGAACTAAATAAGTATGTTAAGACTAAAGATTTAACATGCTATGAAAACAAAGTTCAGAATTAGTTAATTGAAAAATATCATGCCACAGATTATTAAATTTAATCATTCAAACCTAGTTATAGGTAAAATTGTTAGACTAGGAATGATGGTTTTTTAGCATAATTTTTGGCATAATTTTGTCCTTAAGTTGTTACAGAATGTGACTGGTAGAGTATTTTAAAAGTTGTATAGCGAAAGTTATAAAATGTTAGAAACCAAGCTACATTGTTGTACTTTAATACAATTTAACAATATTGTGATAATTCAGATGTCATGAGGGGTATGAGAGATGTCGGATTTATTTTAGGTAAAAGTAAGACTTGGATAAGTGGAGAAAGATTAGAAATTTAGTTATATAATGAAGAGCATAGCGAAGATTATGATTTTACATGATTATTATATATCTTTTAGAATATATATTAGATTCTTTAAAATTTACCTTTCTTTTTTAATGCAAAGTTAAACAATGCTCAAATAATTAGGTGATCTTTTAGCTGAGGCCAGAAATACATATTATAAACTCTAAAATGCTTAAACTAAAGTATCTATGATTAGGTAAAAGCAAGCTCAATATCATACTACTATTTTATTATAAAAGTTAAAAATGTCTGACCATCTAGATAAAATATTTAGCTAAAACTCATAGATACTATAAGCAATATAGGAATAAAAATATTCATAGCACTAATAGAATAATAAAGCCACCAAGTATCCACCCAAACCATTTTCTTAGAATGAACCTTTCAGAAATGATCTTACACCAAAAGCTACAGTTAGTGCTTAGCCTCCTCGTTATAAACAGGTTGTACCTATTTAATATGTGTGATTATTATTATTATTATGCTAGTTGCTTATGCATGTATTATTATATACAAATTTAATAATACTATATCCACTCCACTATGAACTTTGAAGATCTTCCATCTTTCTTTTAAACAGAACAGTCAATCACTGATGGTTCAGAATATTAATCTATAAGTACTACGATTCCAAACACAATTGAACCAAAAATCAAATTTGTTGCCCCAACACCATAGCTTTTAGCCTAGAATTCAATTGTAGTAGATAAAAAAACATTTATCGAACTAGGTTATTTAGTTCAAAACAAGAATTTTGTAGTTTAATAAGCCAAATAGAAAGCTAATTTAATATATAATAAATAAAAAATTCATTAATCACTACCTTAAAGTTATAGGTCTTCTAGACCAGAGCGTTAAAAGTTCAGATGGGAAATTTAATAGTAAACAGTATTTGCAATTGTAGTTTCTGGTCTAGGAATATCATCAGCTAGGCCGAAATAAATTTTGCCTTTAATGCCAGTAGAGTATAACCTGGACCAATAAATGATTGCCTCTCACTTACAAAAATATCGCTAAAAGATTATAAAAGATTTTAATTTGTCCTCAATGAATGATATTTAAAACTAATTTTATCCTTAACATATCACAAGTCCAATAGTCAAAGAAATTTCCGATAAATGGAAAGGGGATGCTGCATTTCATGGCTATACTGAAGGATAAATAAAAGAGATTATTAGGAGTTTGTGAATTAACTTAATTTATTTAACATAGTTTTCATTCAAGTTCTGTATTCGTCAAGTTTTGAAGCTACGAAATCGAATACTTTACTTCTCATATTCTATAGCTAGATAGGATCATCTTTAGATTCGGTGTGGAGGTCAGCACAATGGCCACTATCTCTGCTATCAATAAATATATAATTAGGCGAATTAGGTTTTTCAGTGGTGACTCCACAAATATGCCAAACATCTTGCCAAAAATTTGTAAATATAGTATCATTACCATACACCATATCTGAACCATAATAATCGTTGGTCCTTTTAACTATACCTTCCATAATATCATAATTTAAACTCATATTAAAGGCATAATTACAAACATCATAATGATATTATAAAGTGACTTTCTAGCTCCTAATACTATTAAATTACGGAGCTGGCTAAAAGTAAGCAAACTCAGAACACGTCTGATACCACCACTATCTAAACGCATCTGATTATCCTACATTTGCATTTTTAAGGTTAACTCTAGAATAAGGTGCGAAATCATATCTTTCTTTAATATACTACAAAAATGCTATAGTCACATTTCCAGAATCTCTATAAACATTATTCAAATTATGTTAACATATATCTGTCCAACTTCCATACTAAAACGCCATTAACCCTGCATCAGCTAAAAAATAGTAAAAATCGTCAATAAATCCATCTGCAGCCACCAATTCTGGTTCAATATTCAATAAATCTATCGGCCATGAACTACCATTTTCTAATGCTTCCTCTATCTCTCTCATTGCAATATTATACGCATAACCACAAGGTGTTCCTGCAGCAGCGAAAGTATGTTAATCAAATTCTGGAATTGAATGAATAGCATTTACAACACCAGAACTAGAAACACCAGCAGCAAACATGAACTATAACTTTTACATTATGAAGCCAGTTACAGCTCCAGGATAACTTCCTCCGGCAATTATCCATTTGAAACACAATTTTCCGTCTATACGTTCAGTTTTGCAATATTTTTGATCCATTTAGTCGATAAAATTAGCCAAATCAGCAATGGCCTGTTAAGAGTTCAACAAGTGCAGATTTTAGTTCTATGCATCAAATTTATCTCCATATTTAAAAGGATGAGACTTGCCATAAAAACGATGTTCGAGTGCAAAAATCATTGCATTCTAATCGCGAGCAATTTTACCTAGTATGTCTATTTGACTAGCATCTCCCCCAGGAGCAGCACGTAAAGCTCCTTCACCGCCTATTTCGATGATCATTGTTGATGTAGTATTAGCATAAAAATTTGAATTCTGAAAATAACGCTGTTCAAATAGTGTAAAATAATTTTTATTGAAATGGAAATGGTCAATACGTTATTTGAAATAAAACTCAGTGGATGGTGTTCTTAGCATTGTGTAGTGCTGATTAGTTAATTTAGATAGTAAAATCAACATTTTAAAATGAAGGGGTTTAGTATATGTTTAATACATAATAATCATAAATAAAGTTTTGATTTATTTGTTAACTCATTCGAAATTAATCTTAAGTTCAGTGCTGGTAATGAAAATTTCTGTTCCTTTAGTATATACCACTGCATGTGCTGCAGCAATTCCACAATCTACCCAATTAGTAACAAAATTTAAGAAAGATGATGAATTTTTCTATATTGGTTTGATGAAAACTGTATTTTAACTTAATGAAAATATCCAAGGCTGTTTGTTCATAGCACTAGGTGCTAAACGTAATTTTTAAAGTAATTCGTCATTATCTATCCAGTCCTCAATTAATTTAGAAGTAGGTTTCCTTTTATGAGGATTAAAATCTTGACTACTTATTCCAACTGAGATTACATAAGGGCAAGGGTTTTAAGTATTAATAACTTTTCTTGCCTATTCAGATGAGAAAAATATTTTATCTCCCCCTAACCACACAGTCCCTAAATCTATTTAAGTTGCTTTTAAAACAAAAAGTTGCCCCAATAATCCAATAGTTACATCCTAGAATGGTCTTTCTCCAGGTAAAGCTTCTATAATCAAAGAAGCTCTAGTGTGTTTTATAAATTTAAATAACAATGGAGACATGAATTATGTTGAATTTTTTACTAAATGTAGTTTCACCTAATCTGAGATTTTATTTAATTCGCCAATAAACTCTTCTAGTATATCAAATCTATTTTAGTCGATATCTATATCTTAATATTTTCTAATAGAACATCTTTTTTCTATAGAATCACTAAGATTATCTAGATTGATAGATTTAATATTTATACTCATTTTTACTAATATCGATTAGGAATATAATATTAAATTTAAAATATATTAATAATTAATTTATACTATTTTCCAACCATGATTATTCTGTAGATAAAAAACGATCTTTATTTAATATTGATATATAATAGTATTATACTAATCTGAATTATGATTACTTAGCTACTACCTGCTTCAAACGAGATGAATACATCAAGTACGTCAGAAGAATCTTTATCAAACAATGAAGCTAACGAATAGATGAGTTTATATGTCAAATCTCAGGCAACTGAAACAAGGATGCGTTAACTTTTAAAAGCTGCAGCTTCTCTCACGTTTTTTACAATTTTATTTGTAATTCTAGCAGTTTTTCTTTATTTAATTGAAGATGATTACGCATTACTTTCAGTCTTTATTATGATATTTGATTTTATAGTTTTCGTATGTAGTATTATATGCTGGGTTCGCCATGTCTTCTACAAAAAGAAGCTGAGACTATATACTAGTTTACTCAGAGAATATGAGAGAATATGAGTGATATACATAAGATCATTTTTTGGGGAATATTCCACTTGATTCATACTAGTAACTAACTTCTCTTTTTGATCTCTTTTATTTTTACTATATACCTTTTTTAGCAATAGATTCCCACACTCCCGTTTAAATACCTAAAAATTCTTTTTACACATATTCCGGTTTAATGGTAACCTTTTAATAATGTTAATTTACAACCCCTGTTGTAAAATCAAAATCTTTATAACGTTTTTCTTAATTAATCATTTTCTTATGATGGGTAAAATCAGGTGGATTCATAGAGTTTTGCAATGCAATTGTAACATTATCGACTGGTGGCGGATGGTATAATGGAAGAGGCTTTCCAAATATATAGTTAATTTTAGGGACTAGTTAAGGTAAGTTAGAATACATTTTTTTAATATTTTCTTAAGGTGCTTAATATTCTTTTATCTGATGAAATTTATTCATTTAGGATTATACTTCACGTTTGTAAAATGGAAACTGTGTTTAATGAAGCAAATTGTTACTATTATTATTAGCAAAAGAATTAGATAAAATATCTTTTAGCATTTTGCAAAAGAAAATATGATAAATATAAAAACATATAATAGTGATAATAAAAATTAAGCTAAATGAATATTTACCTACATGATAAAATAATTGAAGTAGTAGATCCGTATAACTCAATATTTTAATTCACATAAACTATTACACAAGATATGATTGCAAATAATAATATTGTTGAAATAATACAATCTAATTTATATGAAATTAGTTTATAATATAAATTAGAACTAAACATGTAAATTAATGAAGCTATTTTAGAAAAGTAATCTATAATTACCAATGATGAATAATAAAGTATTTTATAATTCAATATTAGTAATTTACCATCTTATAATAACGAATAATATCTAGTTCCTGAAATTATGAATAACCCAGTAGTCATTTACAAAATTAAAGTTTTAGATTAGATTTATTTGATTACTAATAGTGGATAGTATAAAATTTAAATTCCAAAATCAGTTAGTATTCAAGAAATATAATTTCTACCATTATTGCAATGTCAAATGTAATGCATATCATCATAAAACCAAGAAATATAATAATTATTCTAATTGGTAGAAAGAGCCAAGAGCTAAAATTTTTATGATATTAAGAATTAAATATAAAATTATGAGGTTTCTTCTATAGATGCTAAAAGAGTTTAATTTAATGAAAAATTTGATCTATTGAATATATTTTCTGAATCTAGCACTCAGAACATGGGAAAAGCATAAATAAAATTGGTTAACGAATAAATTCAGTTCCTTTTATAGCATGGAATTTAAATTGAAGATCTGATTACATAAAATATGGAAATTAATAATAATACATTATTTAAGATAAGTATTTACTCATTAGACGAAAACAGTCTTTAATATTTGAAAAATTCTTTATTTACAACCGAATTCTATTATTTTAAAGATGAAACTCTACTAAAACTTTCCGTTTTATATTAGTAAAAATTATGCACAATAGATTAATTTCTAAATATATTTGGTTAGCATATCTATAATACATTATAACTTAATAACTAAGGACTTAAATTTAGCTTTTTAGATTATGTTTAGCTAAATGAAATATAATCTGGACAACATCTCCCAGATAAGGTGTTAATAATGAATAAATATAATACTTTATTTTCTTCATTCTAATAATCACTTCCCAAATTTAATTTATTCAATAGTACAATAAATATAGGCAAACCATATGTTATTCTCTCAGAAACTGATATAGACTAGTTTACCACTGTTGCTCCAGACTCTTATGATGAAATTAAATAATGTTCTTCGTAATATTTGTTATAAGGCGATTTAGTATTATTATGCATATTTAAAATGATTGATTACTCCTAAAGTTAGGAAAAAAATAATTAGGGCTAAAATGACAATGATAAATTATATTTAGTAAAATTCCGTGATAATGAAGATATTTAAATAAACTGGGTAACTGAAGAGTTTATTTAATTATTTCCATAATAACTTAAATAATTTATAAATTCATTCAATCAGTGATTTATTATTGAGATTATGCGCTCATATTAATACTATAGTATTTTAGCTAATTTCTATATTATCACAAAATTAACCGCAAAATAACTGAATAAAGCACCAAATAGAATACCACCAACTATCTAATATAAATAATGGTACCCATCTATATATCTTTCTAAAGAGACTAAAAGTAACATAAATACATAAGCGGCAATTCTCTGTTATTAAAAATACATAACTATTATGTATCCAGACCAAAACATAGAATGTGCTGAAGGAAATCCCCTTTCTTCTGATGATGGTCGAGGCAATTATATTATTAATTTACAAGAAGCAGACACCAAAATATTTAGGAATTAGATAATACCTAAGTTAATAAGATCTAATTATCTTGATTTCGATTTAGTTATAAGAAATTATATAACAAGTGCAATACCTGCGATATACGGTGAATAATGTAGTAGTTTCATCATTTTGTGATATTTGTTATTGAATATAATAAGAACATTATTTTAATATTTTGTTTCATTTACTTAATACAAAGTATAATAATACCTATATAAATTTATCATACTATCTTGAATATGTTTATGTGAAGGTATGAAAATATTATTGATTACTTTATGCTCAAAAATAATACAAATTTAATCAAATCTATTCAAAGATAGTTTTCAAACTTATGTTTTTTAATATGTTAATCATAATATGTAATTAAATAATTTATCTTCATTATAATATGTACTAATAATTATAAATACATAATTTGAAGAATAAAACATAAATATAGTAAAATTATGAAATTATTATAGTCCAATATCTCACTGAATACTTTTATTTTATATCAATTAGATTGGATTGATTCTGAGTTTCTATAGATTAATACTCATATTATATTTAAAAACTAATATTTAGTAATAATATTTACGATAAATATTTAATTATCCTTGATTTAACATCCTAATTAGTTGTAACGATAAAACTATTAAATTAATATTTAATATAATTAAATATAATTAAATCTTGTCAAAAGAATTAAATAATGCATTAAAGAAATTTTATAAACTCAGCTATAAATAATTAACTAAATTTTGTCAATAAAAATCATATTGGTTGGATTAATTAACAAGATAACAGGAAAACCAATGTAAAAAGGAAAATAATTTAATCTTTAACTCCTTTTACTTATACAATATATTACTAGTTAGAAGATTAGCTTGTTTATATATTAGATAAGTATTTCAAAGCAATTGATTTTGTTTTTCATGAGACTGTAACTCTTATTGATTAACATAATTAACCTTTTCTACTAATTAGAGGATAAAATATATTAAATTTAGCCGTGATAACAGGTAACTTTAAGATTTACTAGATTCTTTACAATTTTGCATCTTGTAATGCTTTTATTTAATTTCCACTTAAACACACCCCTTTGCATATTACAGCTAATATGAACTGTGATTTTTAGCAGTAACTTTTAGATTCTTCAATTATGAACTAGTATTTAAATATAAAATCTGAAATACAAGATTAAAACCCATTGTAGATTGCATTAGGTAGGAACAACTTTTAATTCTTTATAGATATTACTCAAATACATATGAATTAGTAAAATAAAGAAATACTTATTGAATTTTTGAAAAAAACAATGTAGGTTCCCCAGTTAGATGTACTTAGAAATATTTTCTTATAAGAAAATAGTGAAATTTTAGAGTGATTGAAATAGATCAGTTGAAATTATAAGGAATGTCAACTAGACTTATAGAAATAAGTCTGTCAAGAGTTGCATCTAGAGTAAATCTGTCCTAGTAGAGATGTACATCATTCCAAAATATCTCAGCACAAAATTTTTTTAAATCTTCTAAATCTATTTCTTCTTCAGGGGTCATCTTCAAAACTTTACGGATTTAAGGATTATATTTTTCTACAACTCTTTACATTTTACTAAACATACCTGACGCGCAAGTCTAATTAGGACACTTCTTAGGGCTACTCTAAAACGGAGCTTAAAATGTATGACTACATGTTGGACAAACATAAGTACATGTTTTACCTTCTTTGCCCATTTTGCAAAATAATATAAATATAATGTTAAATGTAATATTAATCATAATTCATCAAAATAGAAATCTACATTAATGTCTGCCATATCTAATGTATCTATTTTCTATGTTGATTATGGTGGTTCCGCTTTATTTGAACTGTTGTTAGGTTCATCAAAGTTTCTGGTACTTTCCTTTTCACTTTATCCTATATTAAATATCGATACATTATTAACAAGAGGTTCAGTTAATTCTGTGCTGTTATAACTAACTTAGCTGGATAATCTTTCAGAAAAGTTTCCAACCATATGTTCAACACTATTATTGACCCGAATTTACTATGGATGTAAAGGAGGTAATTAAACTGGAGAAATGTTATTTTACTGGTCTAACAATGATGGAATTCTTGATAAAGTAACATATTACTATTCAGTATTTTTATTTATCAACTAATGTAGTTTTTAGACATCAAGAACTTCTATGTGATCATTATCTACATCAAATGACAAATCCATTTATTCAGAATTATCATTGTATCGAATTTTTGACTAAAAGGTATCAATTTCCTATTGTTTATTTTTTGATATTGCTTAAGATTCTATTTTCGTTTGATAATGGGCATTATACTATTTTTAATATTTCTCTTTTAATAAATTTATCTATAATTATCTCACGGATAACTGGTCCTATAAATTAGAGTGCTCTTACAATAGCAAATTTAAATCTTGTTATTTTTGATATTAAATATTTGACTGCTTATATCTATATTTATAGTCAAAATTCTGCTAGAACATACTTATTTTAGTTGTATATCTAAAAATTTTTCTTTTAACCAAATTTATCTATACTTATATTTCGTCATTTTTAAAATTAATTTCTTATAAAAAATTAAAAAATTAAGCATAAATAGGGCAAAATTTGCATTCTTAATTTAATAATTTTTAATAATTCAATTATTTTTCGTCCAAATTCACTCTAATCTCCTACAGTAAGTTTTTAATAATTTGTGTCATTTATTAACTAAATTATATTATAGTAATCATATGATATATCACTGTTATTTTTTAACCCTCCATTTTTCAAAACGTTTCTATCCAGAACTAAGTCTTTTCCCTTTATTGACCCATTATCTTATCTCTTTTTTTTAAGTTCCAGAATCTACCACCCTATTAGACCGTCTCACCAAAATTTCTGCATTTTTAGCTATGCATTTCTCTACTATCTAGCTTTCTTTTAGTAATTTTTCAAACATTAAGTTTTACATATATACAGAATCTACTTTTTCACCTTAAAATTCACCTCTAGGTCTCACTATCCACTTATCTTTATACTTAAAAATAGATGCAATTTAGCCAAAATGTTGTCTCCTAAACTACCTTACGGATCGACATTCTGGAGGATTAAAGCTTACTAAATCAAACAAAATCTACTTTGGGACTCCATGAAGTAGAGCTGTCTTTATCAATTTTGCAGGAAAATTTTGTGAGTAGTGTCTACAAGATTCTAGCATTATTTAATGTGTTTCATAATATACTTTGTTGCACTCTATAAAGCAAAATTTAAATTTTTTGATGTAGATTGAGTTTTTAATCTCTTTTAATGGAATATTAAAAAGTATTGCAAATGGAGAGTTTTCATCAGGTTTAGGTTTAAAATTTGGAACAGATACTTTAAATTAGTCGTTCAAAACTATATATTCACTTTAACTGAAATAGTCGAAAACGTCTAACAGGTGAATATTTTTTTACTTTTGAAGTGTAATAAAAAATACGTCGGATAGGATATCAACGCTGTTATTTGTAATTATAAATTCATTATAAAGTGCTGGTGTATTGTAAATGTTTTAAATACTATAATGGTTAATTATAAGATTAGCAATTTAGTCTGTTATGGGCATTTTTAGGAGTGAAAAAATGGTATCACTTGTTCAAGTCAATATCTAATTTAAATGGTTCTAGGTCGCCTTTCCATTCCCTCATAAAAGGATTTACGGGCCAATAATGTAGATATTATGAATCTAAATAGTGATGAGCTTTATCTTCTGACTTCACCATTCTTTTATAGAATTCTTCTACGTATTCTGGTTTTAGATATATGACTACTTCATTAGAGCTTCTAAATAACATAATTCCTTTTTAACGCAGAGAATCACAAATATCAACTGCTGTAAACAATGTATGTTTAGCAATATCAGCAATAGAAACAGTAGGATCTGGCCAAGAAGATAGAAAATCAATAATTCTTGTTTACCAATACGGCATAAATGACAAATAACCCAAATCTGAAAGTGGCTTTTCTGGTGACCCAATATTATTTTCTCTTGAGCATAGCATATAAGCAGCATCAATTAAAAGTGAACCATATCCTTTTCCCTAATAGCAAGGTAACGTCAATATACAACTTAAAATATTATGAATAGGCTTTTCCTTACTAAAATATCCTACTAACTTGTAACTATCTCCAAACTTGGCGTACATAACGTAAAAATAGAAGATATCTACGTCAATTTCTAGAGTTTTATGTAGTAGGAATAACCTTGCAATATAAGAAATATTACGACAATAGTTTTTCTAAATCGCTCCATCAACTTCAAAAACGCAAACTTTGCTATCTCGGTAGATTTCGTTCCCTGGGGGACATTTTTAGCTACATTTTTGCAAATGACGTTGATACTACCTCTTTGAGGACATGAAATTCAAGCAAAATTCACAACAGTAAATTTCTGGGTTTTGCAGTTCTTATGGAAATGGCGCATAGTACCATGTTTACATTTCGTATCCTGACATAATAAGCCGCTCAACCTCGGGTACATTGTGGAGATTCTCTTTCGATAATTTAATTTATTCAATAGTCTCACGAAACTTTTCTAGATTTAATCCGCGAAGTAGCTCAACCTCGTCATGTGCGTACCACCCGTCCAGACGAGTATTAATTTTTCCAAATCTTAAGTAATATTGTGGTTAAACATCTCTAACTTTCATTATACCTGCTGGGAGCCTTTCTTAACCTTAATCTTCTCTACATAACGCTAGAACATAGTCATTTTATGTATATAGTCGTTGAGCCATTGAAAATGAAATGAAAATATTTATACTATTATATGATATTATACCAATCACTTCCTGACGCCTAACATTCTAATTAAATCATCGAAAAATATGTCAGCATCCAAGCCTTTCACGATGTCAATTGCATTCTTTTCTACTCTGTAGTCAAACTTGCAAAGAATATCGAATATTTGAAGTAATATTTCTTTTGATATATATCCAGCTTTTATTTTAAAAACAAAAAATGCTACTTATAAGACATCATAAAGCTATGCATAAATAAGGCAGAATAATAATGTAAGAGTTGTTATTGATGACTCATTTGTCATATTTAAATTCTCTCTTCCAAATTTATACCATAATTATAATTGTTCGATTAACTCTGAAGGAACTTCTGCTTATATTTATTATAGTTATTCTCCTAAGCTCTTGCCATCAATTCTTTTATAAATATCGGCCAATAAATCTAGATTAGGTTAAAATGTGGTCTTTTATGGAGTAGGTGAAGTAGTCTTTAACATACCAAAATATTTAATTGAAAAGTCTACCAAATCAGCAGGCTATTCTGAAAGTACGGCTTTGGAATAATTTTTCAATATTTCAGGTAAAGTAGGAGGTATGATAATTTATTCAGCTGCATAAATTGTATCATTCATATTTTGCGGAAAGATTAATTATCAATTTTATATTATTATTATATACTAAATTTATTGTAAATTTAATGAAATCTAACATCACCGTTTCTGTACGAATAAGACCTTATTTATAAAATGAAGGATAGATATCTGAATAAGAAATAAAGTGTACTGACTAAAAGGTTCAGATAAACTAAAAAGTCTATAAGTTCGACAATGTTTTCCCTCAAGACTCTACCTAAGATTAAGTATTTGAATATGTCGGATAACCGATTCTGAAAGACTTTTACTTAGGATATTCAGGAACTATTTTTGCTTATGGATAAACTGCCAGTGGTAAAACATTTACTCTTGGTCAAAACGGAATAATATAAAATTGTATTTAACATATTTTTGAATAATTAACTGATTCATAATAAGTGAATATGTCATACTATGAAATATATAATGAAACATTTTGTGATTTATTATATTAGGGATCACCATAAGGTAGATAGTAGCATAATTCCTAGCTTATACTAAGGGAAGCAGATGATGTTTTCGTATAGAATTTAAATATTATTTCAGTAAACTCACTTAAACAAGCGTAGAAACTAATTTTTATTGGATAAAACTCTAGAATAACAGCAACAACCTAGGCAAATGAGAGATCGTCTAGATCTCATGCGATTTTGACTGTTTATCTTACCTAGTTTGAAAGCAATTCTAAAATTGTATCTAAACTAAATTTAGTAGATTTAGCTGGGTCTGAGCGTCTGAAATCATCAGGAGTTTCTGGATAATAGTTTAAAGAAATGGTAGGGATTAATTCAGGATTGTTGGCGTTAGGCAATGTTATCTCGGCATTAAATGAGAATAAGAAACATATCCCATACAGAGATTCAAAACTAACTAGAGTTTTATAAGATTCATTAGGAGGGAAATCTAAATGTAGTATGATTGCATGTATCAGCCCATCTGTTGATAGCTATGATGAAAGCTTAAACACATTAGTGTATGCATCTAGAGCAAGAAATATTATAAATAAAGTTGTGAAAAAGATAGAGAAGATAAATAAACCAGATGCTGAATTAATAAAGATTAAAGAAGAAAATTTACTACTAAAAGATTATATAGAAAATATGATATTTTAAAGAACTGAAGAAGTGGAATAGTTTGAAATACTTAAATAAGATAATTTAAAATTAAGATAATAACTTGGATATATTGGAGATGATGATTATAAATAGGAAATGGAATATATGACATTAAGTATAAATAGAAATATTTTTTAGCCATATGTAGATGAGGAGATTTAGGAGATTTATAATATTATAGATAATAAAATTGTTAATATTTTATAAAATAACAACTACGAGATAAGTAAATGTTTGGCTAATACTTAGTTAAAATTTCTTATTGTTTAAGCTCTCCAAAGACAAAAAATTGATTTTTCGTAGTTAGGTGATTTAGTTGTTTATGACGGTGAAGCATATAATTTTATATCTGAAGAAATATAAATTCTTATAAATCAGATCATGTTAAATGATTAAAAAAATAGCGATAATGAAGATTTATTTATTTAATAGTGTTAGTAGGATAATTTATAGTATATGAAATATTAAATAAATTTTGATATAGCTCAAAAGTGTGTCGAGAATACGTAGTTATAGGTTTATCTCAATCTAAAAAATGAAGGATTTGATATTGAATAAGATTTTAATTTCATAAGAAATAAAATAACTGAATAATTAGAAAAAATAGAAGTAGTAGATTTTGAGAAATCAATTATCTAAGAACCTCACCCCGAAGTCATAGAGGTAAATGGTCCATCAACGTTTGTCACTAATTTATTTTCGGGAAAATAACTAGAATATTCTAGAACATCTATATTAGATGAAGATTATACGTGGAGCCAAGTAGATGGGAATTCAAAATAAGATGATTTTGAGTAAGATGATTTTGTAGTTTTAACTTAAACTACAAATGAATCGGTAAGCGATGAGTCATCGTCGGATTCATTGAAATAAAGCACAAAGATGATAAAACTATTATAAGAGGTAACTGAGAAAGCAGAATAAATGAGTCTAAGCTAGCTTAAAGACTACATGCATGATAGAAATTAAACTGGACAATAAGAACCAGATTTATTCAATAATTTTTTAGTATAAGATGGAAATTAAAAAGCCGATAATAATTAAGTATATAATATTAACGAAAATGATGCTATTGAAAATACTTAACCGTAAAAAATCATTTTAGATAGATCTGAATCCTAAAGTTCGCTCGGAGTTTCAAAACTAGATGCTAAATTATAAAACTTGCAACATCTGTTTTATGATGACTCAGATACAGTGAAATAATAGCTGAAATAACTATTAGTAGAGCGAGGATTAGTAAATAAAATTTTAAAATAAGAAACATATCAATCTGTAAATTCTAATTTTCAATAGACACCTGTTAATCAGTTATAATAGATAAGGAGTTAAACTGATAAAAGGGCGACTGGTATATAGCAGTTTGATGATAAAGAAACTAGAAGGATTCCAGGAAGTCAGCGAATTCTGAAAAGAAAGGTATTGCGCAGTGAATGAATAAAAGTATTATATATACATTGTTTTTAATTTTAATTTTAAATGTCCATGTAAGACAGTTTCAAAAGCCTGCTTTAAATGTTAATTGAAGACTTAAAAAACGCTTAAAAAGATGTTCAACAAATAACAGAGATTTAAACGAAAAAAGAAATATATTATTTTAAGGATTATTAGTTTTTACCTGTTCCAAATCCAGTTGAAAAGCTTGGTGCACAAATTACTGCAAGAGAAAAATATGAGAAATTAGTAAAGTTAGTATTTTAAAACATGACCAAATCACTAAATATTATGCATTAACAAAATTTTAAATTAAAATAAAATTATGATTATCCAAAAGTCATATCCTGGGTTAACTAAGGATATTAATTTTAAGCAGATAAATAATCATACAAACAAATTGTATAGAATTTTGACATAGAAAATCGATAGAATTAATAAGATTAAGATTTTTAAATAACTAGAACTCACTCAGAACATTTACATATTTTATCTAAATATCCAGAAATTATGATATTTTATGCAGAAAACATGTAATACGTATAAAGATAGGCACTATTTATAAGTTATATTTAATATTTGGAAATGATTTGTATCGATTAGAGCTTTGGTACTATATATGAATCATCCTTACTATTACCACCTTGTTCATATCTATAAACACCTTTAACAAAACTAATATTTCTTAGTATATAAAAATAACTTTTGTCTTAATAAGATATTTCAAGCTTTCCCAATTTTTATTTATATAGATCTTCATCCTCATTAGGCATATTATGTGATTTAATGTATGCCATTATATAGGAAAAATCTATATAGAATTGGATTAGCTTAAAACTTGTCCCTATAGTTAAAGAATTATCGTTAATAAGTCATACTAAAATATTTTCTTAAAAATTTTTAGATAATCCCTAATAATATTAACGATTATAATTTACAATTTACTAGTTCCTAGCAAAATTATATATTATCATGAAGGACCCTCCAGAATTCTTAATGCTAATTTTTTCTATTGTTTAATTTAGTTTGAAGATATTTTTTGATAATATTATTAATACTATTAATAATAAATCACCATTATAAAATATTTTTAAGAAGAAATATTTTAAAATTGAATCTGAAAAAACATCTGATTAACATGTAGAATAGATGATGTACAATTTTAAATCAACCCTTGTTTTTGGTATAATAATTAGACATATTTGTGCTGATCCTTACTCTAATAACATCTTCTAAGATAAATAAGATGAAATAATACTATAAAACTTGCTGTTTGTTTCAGATTTTGTTACAGAAATAGCATTAGGATAAGAAAATGGTCCCTTTAACATTTAATAGATTCAAAACCCATTGGATCAAGAAATTATTTATTGGAAATAATTTACCTAATCTAACTGTTAGCAACTTAAATAAATCATCCAACATCTAGTAAATAATATATACGTTCCTGATGATGATTTTGATTTTATTTAGAAGTATTTAGCCTAATAGCCCGAAGACACAGAGCAAAAATTAGTTGGTAATATTTGGCTAATACCAAGTTAACTTGCAGAATACATCGATTCTATTCGAATTTTATATGCCGATTTTATTAAATATTCTATGAATAAATATGAAAAGTTTGTTAAATAGGTTCTTATAAAACTACCTATTTAATCTACATTATAGATTTAAAATATAAACACTTTCTAATATACCGTAGATCAACTATAAATTCTTTCACAAATCTCACCATCACCTAAACTTAAAAATATAAAAATACTTGCAGTATAATTTAGTGATGATTTGCCGATAGAAATTGATCATTCTATTTCGGATAAATTATACTATATGAAAGAAAATTTAACTTAGGTAACACAAGAATTTACCTAAGCATGTCAAATTACTATACTTGAACCTATTTTTTTCAAGTCTTCTGAGCTAACTTATTATTAAAATACTTGTCTTAGATTAATATAAATATTTGAGATTGAAAATCTTATTTAGTCTTAAATATCGCATATTTAGTCATTGTAATTTGAAAATGAAGATGAGTTTAACTTAGTATTTACAGACTTATAAGAGTAAAGTGCTTAAATAATTAGTAAAAGTAATGATAATCTCAATAAAATGGCAGACTTTCAGGATATTTTAGATTCATATAGATACTAAAGTGGTTTAATAGAACGACTAGTTCAAATATTAGAATTAATTTTAAATGACTAGTCCGAACCAATATATAATAATATTGATGTTGAAATCGATACATAATTAATACAGGACACATTGCAAGAGCTATTATTATAAGATGAAAGTTCAAATTTACCTTTAATATAAGCTATAAAATGGCATAATAGTTCTGTAAATCATGTTTCACTAGCGAAAGCTAAATAGTTTGTTCCATAAACTATTTTTGAAAGAGTTTTCATGTTTAAGGATTAAAATTAGCATGACTTTAATTCTGAAATTAAAAGCAAATTATATGATTGATTTAATATATTATTATTAAAAATTATAAAATATAGAATGAACTTTGGATGCAATAGATGTATTCTTTTAGAAGAACAGATATTAGAGTTACAGGAGTTGGTTACTTAGGAGTAACAAAAAAGAAATTAGACATCAATGATAGCAGAAATGTTAAGAGATACTTGCATGAATTAAATATAAGAAAATGAAAAGGAAATTTCTGAACTTAAAAATACAATATAAACTAAAGAAGAAATCGTTAACTCTCTTAACAGTTTAATAAATACATAAACGATCACAATGAAAGAAGTTGAAGACTAAAGTTTAAAAGTAACTATTGAATTTTAGAAATCAGTAGCTGACTAATCCAACAAACATGAAGAAATCAAATTACAGAAAATTATTTTAGAAGAATAAAACAGTAAGAATTTTAATATTATTACCGAGTTGTAATAATAAAAAACGAATCTTGAATAAACTCTAAATACTTAAGAAGTTTTATTTAAAGAATAAGCTGATAAATTAACAGAAACCACTAACTTTATTGCAGAAAATGATATAAAGAATGAGTAAAGATTCAAGACAATATTAGCAGACAAAGAAAGATATTATATTGAATAAATTGCCGATTTAAAATAAAACAAAAATTAACTTTATTCCGAAAAAACTTAATTATATCAAACTTTATCTGATAGTAAGCAGTAACTGCAAAAGTAGTAGTCATAAATTTAAATTTACGAGCAATAATTTGAAGACTCAAATAATTTATTAGTAAACCAGAACATTCAAATAAAAGAATTGGCTGAATAGCTTTCATATATATAAAAAAGTTTAAAGATTTCTAATGAAAAAATCGAGTAAATCGAAAAGGAGAAAGATCTTACCACTTCTTTATTACAAACTACATAAATTGAGTAATAATAGGTTTAACATAGTCAGATTACGGCAAAATAATATTAACTAGAAATGGAAAATGAGAAAACTTAAAAATTAGAATTACTGAATGCTAACATTACACTTAATGATGTTCTTATGAGTAAAGATGAATAAATTTCTCGGTTAACTATTGAAATTACCAAGCTAAATACTAAATTAACATAGTATTAACGAAATGATATTTTAGCATGTAACCAGATTGATATTAATGTACAAAGATTAACTTAATACTATCAAAATGCAATAACCAAAGTAATAGAAGGACATGAATTTGTAGCAAAGGCTTCGTCAAGTTTTGAAACAAAATTATAAATACTAGGTGAGGAATTGGGAGAATTTACTACATTAAGCTAGATTAAAGAGTTTATTATTTATAATTTTGATGAAAGAGTAAGCATTCTAATCTAAAATATATTAACTATGGATTTGTATAGCGAAAAAATTGAAAGAAAGGGTATATGCAAAATGAAGTGCTTCCCATTTGATTCTTGTGGAGGTACCTATGAGTTAATTATTGTTTTAGCTTTTCTATTATGGGTGCAAATGTGATATTTTGATATTTATCTTTAATTCACTATTCCTAGATAATAATTTGTATTAAATTTAATTGTTTACTTAGTTAAATATAAAATTAGCAATGATTATCAAATATTTTACTTAGTGCTAAACTAATTGTTCATATTTTCGTATTGTCTATAGTAGATAACTTATACTTATATACTGTGTAACTAAGACTATAGATTCTCTTATAAAACATTACTAGTTAAATAGATGTATCAAATTTATTCAACTAATAATGTGTTACTATATGAACTATTAATAAAATATTTATTTAATAGATAGAAATAAAATATGTTATAAAATACTAAACGTATTGAACTGATATACAAATAGCTATTATTTCATTTTCTTAATTTAAACCAAAACATAAAATAATTTATTTCCAATAGTAGATTAAATCTATGTAAATATATTTTCTTAAATAACACTTATTGATAAATAGTATAATTTCTTTTAAAATAACTTATTGGTAATACCTCTGCTTTTAATTATCTATATAACGAGTTGCCAACTATAAATATATATAACAATAGTTTAACTAAAGTCTATGTTTTATTGTAATCTATCAATTAGTATACATTATCAGTATAATTATTTTGTAGTTTATTTTATAATTTTTTAATGAAAATAAATTGTAAGAATCATTCAAGACATCTGTTATATTTATTTTACATCATTACATACATATGATATCAGTTCCTCAATACCCCAGTCATCTAGCAAGTATACAGTTGTATGAACTTCACCATACCATTCATTCCATCCGATAATGCTAATTTCTTTATCTTCTTAAACTTATAATGATTACCATATTTTTTTCAAATTATAATAATAATCCTTATAATCTTATGATTCCAAAAATAATTTATAATCTAATATACCAATAAAAACTCTTTCCATCCTTACCAGCTAGTTTTAAGAAAATAATGAAGTACAAAGGCTGAAGCTTTTTGTACTGCATGACACATCATCCCATGTCTTTGAAGCAAGCACAATAGCAGTGAAAACAATTTTATAAAAGTTTGTTTACGAAAGATTTACTTAGGTATGCGCTTAAAATTAATCAATATAGATCAATGCTGCTATTAGACACTCTGGTTCAATTTATGCCTTTCGGAAGAGCTTGTAAATAAAAAGATAGATATCGTTAAAGGATACTGAGCAACTCTACCCTTCAAAAACGTCTAATAACTTGGTAACTTATTTTTATGACCCTCTTAGTTAAGACTACACAAGCTTAGAATATAAAACACACGTTATACCTTTGACAGTTTAATTAAGTCTTTGCATTTAATAGAAATGTAGATATTCGAATGACTACTTTTCGTTAGGAAACTGAAAACGTTTCAAATGATTATTTATATATTAGTATATTTTTATTTTATTGTATTTTACAAAATTATAACTATCGAAAAAAATGAAACATGAAACTTCAACAATCGACTCGATGCAGCAGTCAGAATCAGTGTCAGTTATAGTATAGAAATACAGAGATAAATACTAATCATCCCTGAGCGATGATTCAAAAAGCTCGTAACAGTCATAAGAGCACAAATTTTAGCCAGCGTAACCGCCAACAAAACAGTCTGCTCACCCATTATCCATCTCTAACTTTTAAGAAGACAGCTCTCCTAAAGAAACGCTCTGTTTGACTGCTATTTAGTCAACGAGTTCATCTAAAGTACTCGAAAGCCAACTAAAACAGCCAGAACCTACAAATTCGCAGCCTATATTATTACCAACCGTCACTTAGCTTATTTTTACGCAGATAGAGGACCTTAGAAGCGAGGTTAAGGCCCTAAGGCTCGAAAATCAAAACCAGGCGCTAGAGCTCAGGAGATTGTCCCAAAGGCCTGCATTTCAGACACAGCCTCAGCGGATCGACACGACAGAGGTAACGAAACTAGCACTCTAGACCTTCGTCGTCCAACAGTTTGAGAATTATAAAAGCAGCATTGAAAGGGACCTTTTTGAACTCAACCAACATGCCAAGCGGTCAGTTTACGACCGGACCGCTTGCGTGAACTCAGGAGTTTTCTATGAGCAGGTCCTGCGTCGGTTGGTCTGCGTTGAGAGCGCCGTGTAGGCCAAGGGTGAGATGCAGGATCAGGAAATGCAGCTGATGCAGAACCAGATTGACAGCTGCGCATAGGTCGTCCAGGCTAACTTTTTATCTCACAAAAAAGCGGTGCAGATTGTTGCAGACCTGTCGGACGGCAAATTTCAGGAGGTAAAGAGGGCTAACAGGAGTCTCAAAGGTCAGATTCGGGTTTGCAGGAAAATCGTAAAAAAATCACATGCGATCCTAGCAAAGGAGATGGAAATGATCAAAGCGGAGTTTCATGGGACGATTTAGCGGGTTTAAGAGTTCGCTGAAAGCGCGAACTCTAACTGCCAGAACCAACGTTAGTTTATGGATAAAATCAGCAGCGAAATTGGAGTTAAAAGCAAGATAGAGGAGCAGTTTAGAAATGGAATTAACAAGATTTAGGAGGAGCTGGTTTAGCGAATATAAAGTGCTGAGTAAGATATATAGGGGTTATTTGGGGTTCGTGGAATTAGCGTTTAGTAGTCAGAGAAAATTGTCAGAGAAGCTAGGTTAGAGCAAATTCAGCATAGAGAGGATATTTTAGTATAAGATACCAAAGTAGAAAATTAAAAATAAATAGTTAAGAATATATTATAGCAATCAAAGGATGAGAAAAAGGAAGCTGATTAACAAGATTAAAAAGGTTATGGAGCAAACGATCCAATTAGAGCACAGAAGCTTACTATTTACAATAAATAAACGTCACTATTAGATAATTCTTAGCTTTTAGATAAGGAATATTTATATTAAACCCCATTTAATGCTAGTATCGAAGAAGAGTCTTGTACCGAATATGCAAAAGATGCCCATTATGGTTAACATTAAAAACTTTAGTATTAACCATTCAATAATATTCCATATAATACAGATTACGGAGATAAAAAATCATAAAAGTTATTGAAAAGTGATATTTAAAAAATTAATAAAGCTGTTCGAAGCCCAAGCTTGGGCAAGGTTGATCTGAAGCGAGTTATTAAAAATATGTAGAAAATGAACCCATTAGAACCTGAGATTTACAAAGGTAGTAAAAGTAAATAATATAAAAGAGATAACATTGATGATATTTTAAATAAAATAGATAACATGAAGCGGCGGGTAGGTCAAAAAGAAATATATTAAATGTATAGCGATTCAGATGATTGATATGTATTTCACTCTAATTCTTCATCAATATCATCATTAACATTACCATCTAGCATGTCCATTAGTAGTTCTCTACAACGTTATTAGCATTTTCGCAGTTATTCTAAAATATCGCTGTTTGTACCTTTCATACTATATAAAGTGCCTAAAGTAGCTTCAATTACACTCATCAACATTCTTCCAGCGACAAGACAACCTTATTAATATTAAAATCCTTAAGTATTTATTTACTATAAACTATCCTATTGGCTGAATTAGTCTCCATTATCATACAACTTTGTTGCATTACCTACACCACCAGTTTATACTAATTATCTCAGCATTCTAACTTCATCCTATAGAAATTTTAAATTGTTGTTACTCTGAACCTGGTGCTCATCTCCCATTTTAACAATTATTTTTTTAGATATTGATTTTTTATCAAGAACATTTTCATATAAATCCTTATATTTTTAGCATAATGCTCTTAATCTCTTAATCTGTTCTTCTAGTTAAACAAGCGAATATGGTTTTTATAAAAGTAATTTACGATTAAGGTTTTCAATTTCTTTATTTTGCTTATTAAGTTTTTGGTTTATATCGTATGATTTTAAATTCTAACAGTATTCATGAAATGTAGCAGATAATTAAACTAAAAGTTAGTTTGCTTCTGAAGTTTTTATAGTTACACCATTTATTCTTTATAACTTAGTGAAATTTTAAATTATGTTCAATGCTTTTCTAGGAATAAAGTCAATATTTTGCATGTTAAATTACTATTCCTGAATAATATAAGTCTTTTTAAGTTCTAAATCATTTTCATTTGCCATATCTTGCTAAATTTTGTCTAAATATGCCTAAAAACTAACAAAACTTTCATCTTGATCTTTTTGTTTTAAATCTAACATATTAGCATTTTTATACATCTTTTAATACAAATCTCTTTTACTAAACTACGGTGCATTTATTTCATTTTAACATGTTAACAAAATCTACATACTACATTCATTTTAATCAATAAAAACCGGTAATATCTCAGCATCTCCTGCTACTTGCAAATCTTTAAATATACGAACTGCATATTTAGGAATTTTGTTATTTTACTATCCTAAGACATTGAGAATTTGTAATAAAGCCTAAATTGTTTTAATCAATACACGTGAAAATTCTTTTTCTTATTAACACTCTACCTCTGCCTATGTAATTGAGCGCTTTTATACTTCTGCAAGTTTTTCTATGTTTCTATCAAATACAACTTTCTATTTTGAGGAAAGCTGCAGTTGTTTATTTTCAGCTTAAAGCTAGACTATCTCTTATTCCTTCTAATAAAGTTAATTTTTAATTTTTCTAAGTTCTATATCACGTTAATCTGCTAATTAACGCATTGTAAGGGTTTCCTGGGCTAAGGACCGAGCGTCTGAGTGCGTTGAAAGGCGATTTCCTTCTAAAGTAGAGAGCAATTACTTAGTACGGGATTTATACTTTTCTTTTGATTCAGTTAGCTCTTAAACCATCTTTTAAAGCCGTTCAATCTCTTATTCACCTTAATACATTTAACAAAAATTCATAAAGTTAAACATATTTTTCATATATAATAATGTGTGAATATAATATATTTTCCCCTTCCACAATGGAGTACATACAACTCGTTGACAATTTAGTCGCTGATAACGTAGAGTCATAGGACGCATTATATTAACTCCTACCATTATCAGTTACACCTGCTATAGCTTCTTACGAGCTATCATCTCCCGATACGAAGCGCCAAAAAGCCGTAGATATTTTAGCTAAAACACTCGCACTAAAGATTGAAATAGACTCACTTCAGAATCTTAGAATGGATTTATAAGAAGCATAAGATCTCTCAGGACACCTTAACATTGCCCTTTCGGAACTATTTCCGAATGCAATTTTACATGAGTCGTTCTACTACTTCTAGCCACAGTTCCAAGATGCTGCGGCGTACCGAATCGAACAAGCACTACACGCTAGATAGCTGAATTCGAGGGACTACTTCGATGCATTTTTGCTGCTAGAAACGGCGCTTAGCCATAGTGAGAACTCCGTTCTGCGTTTTAAGGCGTTGTTCGGAATCAATCACCCTGTAGCATTAGCGAATGCAAAAAAGAGCGATTTGGAACCTGAATACGAAAAAAACCAGAGAGCAATTGCCACAGAAGATATTCTGGCGAGCAAGGATCTAGGAAGATACGTTGTGGAAACTGGTATAAAATGCAAAAAATGCGAGAAAAAGACAGTCACAAGATAAGAGAAACAAAGCAGGTCAGCTGACGAAGCTACGACTATATTTTATACATGTTCGAGCTGTGGTTACAAATGGAGTGTAAATTGAAGGTTTTATTGACATATTTTTATATTTTTATATACAACTGACAGTTAGCGAGTAACCGTATTGTTATGATTAAACATTAATTTGAGGAACTATAAATAGTATAATTGGTGCAATTTTATTGATTAAATTATCGGTAGTAGTTTAATGTAGTTAATTATAGTTCAATTCAATTCGTTGCATCGGCATAATGAATAAATTGAAATTTGACATAAACCAATATGCTTCTCATGATAAAGTCAGTCAAATGATAGTCTAATATATAGTAAGAAATTCATATGCAGTGTTTTTAAGAACAATTGCGAACCTCTGAAATGAAATGGTTCGGCGAAGTAATTTTGCAGCGAATGTTTTTCAAGAGGAAACGGTTTTTAGTTCTAATGGATCCACCTTGTAGTGTTTAAATATTTAGCACAGAGAGTTAGTTTTAGAATGGGAGATGCCCTAATGTGAGTTACAGTTTAATAGGTGCTATTGCATCATTTATTGTTAAAGATGAAGATTTATGGGTAGTAAATCTATAGGTGGGTATAAAGAGGCTATAGATATGGAGCAAATATGAAGATGATTTGAACAACATTGTTGTTTTCGTTAATCGTGTGGCAAGTCAATATTCTATAAAGTAAACATTGGAGGTTTAGGAAATTAATGATATTATATGAGTAATTTGTGTATTTCGAAAATGTTAGAAAATATTAATAAATTATTAAGGAAGACAATTCCTTCCACAGAGTTAAAAGATGTTATCTCCTTTACTACATTAACATCTTTTTATATAATAATAAATGAATAAAAACATTCTGTATTGTATCATTATACGTTACCTTATGATCCTATTATAATACATTAATTTAATTTTAGGGTAGATAAGATGTTCATTCGTGATAATTTTTTATACTGTAAAGGACAAAATATTTACTAAAAGATGGATTTAAAAACGACTATTGTTTAATAGTTATATAAATGTGAATATTTAACTACCAATTTTACTATTAGTGGTACTAGTATAAAGAATATTTTAACAAATTAGATTATTTATTAATTTGATAATGATGATATTATTAATGTTTTTGAATAAGAGGTATCTTTGGCAGTTTAGACAAAAGATTAAATAATTTTTTATGCTAAAACCAAATCTAATCTTTATTTACGTTAAATATTATAGATTAAAGGAGAATGTTTTTAATATTAAAACCTAATATGTATTTTTGGAGATAGTTTTCTAGTTTATCAGGGTTTTGAATTTTAGAGAAAAATCGACTTAAATTTTAGCAATATAATTTAAATTGGTAACTAATTTTATTGTTCTCATAATGCTGATTTATACTAAATAATAATTGGTAATAATTTTAAGATTATAGTTAGAAACTTGAAAATTAATATTAAGTCAAATATTTACTTATCTAATGGAATATTATAATTTAGTAAGTTAAGAAATATGGATATAGTTGACTAGTTATTAATAACTAAGCAAGACTTGGGCTAAAATATGAAAGGACTTTAATCAGATTTAAAATTTAATGATAGAAAATAAGAGCACTAATCAGCAATATAGTTAGAAATATTAATAAAAAAATTATAACATATATTAAAGGGAGACTATTTATCATCTAATAATAACATTATTGATACATAACTGTTATTTTAAGATACAGTTAAAAATGTTTAGGAATGCTAAAAAACATTCTAAGTTGTAGATAATAATATAAAAGTTAGCAGTAATATCCAGTAACTTTATTAAAAATTAAATAATTATCCTATTAAGATATCAAAGTAAACTTAGAAATAAGAAGTATAATTAACCTAATAAATTTTAAGAATATATGATTTATTTGAATAAGTAGAAAAAATGCGTTAAAAAATATTTATTGATGAATAATAATTTAGCCCAGAAATAATACTAGAAGACTTTGATGAAATAAAATTAATGGAAAGTTCAGTTCATAATCAAGAATGATTATTTATCATATAATATCATATAATATCATAAAATTTAAATGAATTTTATAGATCATTACTAACAGTTTTATACAAATTTACTTCATTCATTCAGATTAGTATAGTAATATCATGGCTTTGCACTGAGTGATCTTGTCGATAATTGGGGTTTGGAATTAAGAGAAATTTCAGTTGGCTTACCACTAGTAGCTTTCAATTCATTTAAATTAAATATTATTTTAAAGAATATTGGTGATACTTTATTAAATCGCTTATTTGGAGGGTATTAATAGTGCTTTTGTGGTATTACAGCTGTGTAGTTCATATTTTAGAATTAAAATATTAATAAATTGATATCTTGCTGTACAAAATGTTAAGGTACGCCAAAAATAGAAGATTATCCATTAATAATATTCAGCTCATTTTACAGTCTAAAAGGGTAGGTATAAGATAATGTAATTTTAGACTAGGCAGAATATGAATTATAATCAGTTTATTGTTTTGATTTAAGTAATATTTTTAAAGCAGCTTTACATATTCAAAATGATGTGGTTGTGGCTTGTTATAATAATTGTGTAGAATTTTTAGATAAACGATTATTTGATTTGTATAAACTTGATAGTACTATTGGACGTTGTTTTAAACTATTTGGCTATATTAAATATGCAGGTTATACTTTGAAAGATAAATATATAAATAGTACTATTAATATAGAGGATTAGTAAGTCCAAGATTAACAAATTTTATAAGAAATCCACAAATAGAAAGAAATTACTTAACCTCTTATAATAAATGAAGATTTTAATTTGAGAAGAAATGAAATTTAAAGGTGGAATATTAATGGAAACACATTATATGAATATTTTCCTATTGAAATGACTGATAACAAACACCATATACACCAATTTCCATTGAATAAAAAATTAAAGGAGTTATTAATAAAAAATTAAATAGTGTTTTGATTACGATAATATATTAATTTTTATAGTATAGAAAATGCTAGTATTATTACCTAGGTTAAAACAATTAGTAATCGATATACACTAATAGTGAATAGTAACTGTCGTACCATATTCATATGTTTAGAGTACTTGTATGTAAATATTGGATTGGTAAAGCTATGATCGATAAAGTCTTTAATAAATTTAACTGATTTACTTAATTATATATATATTAAATTTACATTCTATTCATAATCATAATGATAACAAATTTCGCATAATCTTTTAGTCTTAACTAAAGTTAAGTCACAACGATGTCAAATTATATTATTACATCATTATTTAATTATATTTAAGTTTTTTAGTATAAAAATCGTTAGATTTATTAATTTTAGCTGCTAAGTCTTCCGTCACCCCCTAGTATAATACATGCGGTTGAGGATAAAATTTTTGCTTTGTGCGATAATTATTTATACGTAACTGAAGTAAATAGATAAAGCTAATTTCTTAATACAGGTATAATGATCGATAGTTGCATATCAGTTGCAGTTATAAATAATACAATAGCCTTAGCCAATTTAAAACGAATCGATATCTTTGATATAATTTCAGGTTAAAAGAAAATTAGTATTACAAGTGTCGAAGATATTGTTAAAGTTATTTCATGTGATGATTAATTTGCTTTTATTAGCTTGTAATCAGTAGGAATAATATTTGAGAGCACAAATAGTAAATACGTGGTTTAGCCTCATTTATAGCAAAATATTAAAGATAAAGCAAAGGATATAGAGTTTAAATATGTTGATTTAATTTATGATAAATGTTTGTATATTGTTAATTATGATGGTAAAACTATATTACTTGATAATAAATTGACTACATTGAGGTGGTAAAATATTGAGGAACTTAAATTTATAGCTTAAAATATTTTTAATGTTGATGGGAAGAGTATTATTTTATTTGATAATGGTGTTTTAAAGATAAATAAACAAGATAATCTTTAGTTTTTAGGAAAAGTAGCTTTCTCTAAAATTAAAAATTGCTAGTATTTATCAAATTATTCAATTTTAAAGGGTATTGGTGTTTTTGGAGATATTATCCTAGTCCTTTCAAATGGAACAATAGTTTCTATTGCAGTTGAGATTGTGTAGGGGTCAAATGGTAAGGAGCGAGTAGGTACTGTACAAAAAATATATGAACTTGGTGGAGGATTGAATTAATCAGCACAATCTTCATTGTACCATTAATTTGTAGCAAAATCTTCTAACAAATTAATGATAATTAGAGATTTAGATAACTAAAAAGACATGGCACTAGATTTACTACCATAATTTATTAAGCATATTTTCCTTAATGATGATGTTATATTAGGTATACATAAATCATATAATGTAAAAGATTACCAAGTTCCAAATATATAAAATAGTTAGTTAGTATTATCATTTATAAATAGATTAAAGGCAGGTCCTGTTAAATTTTATGGATTATAAAGTATTAATTAGACTGATTTTATTGATGTATTTGAATTAGATGATTATCTTTCAATAATGTTTGCAAATAAGAGCGGAAACATATCATCATTTATATTAAATATGACTTAAGATCTATAAGAAGTTATTACACATGATTTAAAAGCGGAACTACTTAATATTAAATAAATAGATATAAATAATTTTGCATATATTACTAAAAATAATAAAGTAGTTATTCTTAATATTTAATCAAAAGAATCTACCTTATTTGTTAATCTAGACAAGTTTGCTAAAATTTTTTCATTGACAGTTGATAAAGAAAAGAGGCTTATTATTATTGGTGTTATTTAAGAATTCATGGATAATAATATTATGATATACTAACCTAAAATATTTATATATTAAAAAGGGAGCCCGACGTTAATTTCAGCTATTTTGTTAACAGAAACATCCAATATTTAGGATTTACCAATAGAACATGATATTTTACTACTAAATATGAATAATTAAGCCGAGCAGCTTTGTTTTGCTATAATATATAAAAATTAATTACAAATACGATTACTGTGTAGTGGAATTATATTGGACATAATTGATATTAACTAAATAAATGTAACCGACTAAGTTTATATGTCTTTTTATTAGAATAAATTGAATTTAATATCAAACTAGTTTTATCTTCAATATTCAGGAATAACATTGGATACAATTTAAAGTTATATTGATGAAGGCTTAAATTATGAGCAAGCTTAACAAAAAACATAGTTATTTAATGAATTTGATGATACTTAATTCAATACTTAAATAAATAACTCGTACAGTAAAGCAGTATCGTCCGCAAATACTACCAAAAGCCCAACCTTAGCTATTAATATTTAAAATGAGTCAGCTCCAACAGTATCTGAGATTTAAGACGAATAGTTAAGGAATGGTTTAACTGAGTAAAAAATTTCCATTGTTAAGAAGTCAATAGCTGAAATGTCAAGCGATTTTGATGAAGATATTGAGAAAGTAGTTCAAGACACAATAAAAACTAGAAATAATGTCGATGATTTAGACGTATCTTAATTAAGCAATAAATAATCGGAAAGCTTAACATAAAATTTGTAAAGAGTTATTTAAAACATTTAAGTTATTAATGAAAATGATTATTTTCCAATTTTTAATTTAAGGCCTGATTAAGATTTAGAAATTGATGTAGAGATAGATAAGGCTTAAAATGAATAAATAGTTGGATCCAGTACATTGCTTAAGACTCCAATAACTCCAGTATATAGAGACTCTATTTCTAATGATTTTGACGATACAGTGAAAGAGATCACAGCTTCACAGCTAGTTAAATTAGAAAATTCTTAAACTACAATTTCAACAATACCAATTGAGTTAAATAACCAGTCTTTAACTATGTCAATAAGTCTCACAAGTACTTTAGTCTAGATGTAGTAAGTATTAAATTAGTAAATTTTGCTCGCAGAAACTTAGGATATAAATTTACAATCTATACCAGCTAATTAACGCAAAGAAGTTAAAAAACAAGTGGATTTGCTATAAAATACTATTAGACGAATCAATTTATTATATGATTTTGATGATGATGTTGAGAAAAAATTAGAAGAACTTACAAAGACACTTTTAGGAATGACAATAAAAAGTGATAAATGATATTTTTATAAGAAATATATATATTTATTTTTTACAATAATGCGACAATTTTCAAAAGCAAAGTAGTATTATGGCATATCTGCACTGCGTCCATAATAAATACAAGAGCTAGATGACGTTGAGCTAATATTTCAGAGTATTAATAATAAAAATCCATTTATATTAAATACATAAATTAATCAAGAATTGGATTTTGTACATTCAGATAATTAATTCAAAGATATAGTTAGAGAGAAACGAAAGCAATATTATATTAGGCAAAATGAAACCAGGAAATATTAGTAACTACGAGATTCACATTAAATGGCTAAAAAATCATAGATTTTGCAATATGAAAAAAATAAGGTCAATAATTTACTGAATTTTATTTAAAAAAAAATAAGGTAAGATCTAGATTTAACATACAAAATAAATAGATAGTATGCGCAGAGTAAAAAATTTTATTGATTAAATATAATTACCATTATATATAAGTTATTATGTAAAAATGATAGTAAATAATAAATTGATGGTGGATCAATAGCAATTATAGCTTACTAACGAAAGTTTACGATCTCTAGTATTCAAAATATATAATTCTAAACTATCATATCATGAGTTTCTAATAACCGAAGGGAGAATCCAACCATAATAGATACTTTAAATTCCGATGATAGTAAATTCATCAATAAGCATGATTTCTTAACATTAATCATTTTAAGACGGATAGACACTGGTTTGGTGTTTTGATGATACTGAAAACACGGTGCTCTAGGTTTTGCGGCTGAAACAGCGAGATTTGAAAAAAATTGTTTTCCAACTAAGTAAAGAAATTAACAAACCTAAACAATCTTAATTATAAGAGATTCAATTGCAATAAATTTCTAATTTGGTAAATAATTCGTCTTCAATAATTGATATTAATCTGCAGCCAATCTAACCGTAATAGCTTGTAAATAATTTCAATATATTTTCTGAAGATACAAAAAATGATATCATGTCATATTCTGGGATTTTTGACTAGGTAGAACTCAAAAATGAATCTATTCCAATTCATTAATTGTAGAATAAATCAGAACTACAACAAAATATCAACAATGTAACGTAAAACTTTGCACCACTCAGTTTTCTCCCACCAAGACCTAATTCATTTGTGAACCTTATAGAACAGCATACACCAACACAACTTAGACTAGAAGAGTAGAATATCTAGCGAAATTAGCATTTAGATGATTTAAACAGTGATGAAAACTAAAACAAAAAACATTAATAAGAATCAAATTTTCTTAAAATGTCAGATAGTGGAGATGGTTAAAATATAAAGAATGAAGAATCTGAAATCATCGGATTATAGTAGAAGATTTAGGATGTTGAGCTTGTGACTGCAAATCTTATTCTTCAGGCTGAATACGTATAAGAGATGGATTTGACACTAGATAAAATGGCTCAATAGATTAATAGGCTGACGAAATAGATTGTTGGGAACAAAAGAATGATTGTACACGGCAGATTTGAGTAGTATTTGACGTGTTGTGTTCTAATTTCAGTAGTTTTAATTTTGAAGTTTTCTTATAGACTAGATGAATGAATATATAATAATATAAGTTTAATAATATACTTTTTCTTTTCTTTTCCTTTCGCAATGCCACCAACCAAAGGGGGAAAAAGATAGAAAAAACACTAAGAGAATGAAACAAGAGATATGGATATTGCTCGTTAGTTAGCCTTAAAATAAGAAGGTGAAGAATATGCACTTATTTTGAAGGAATTAGGTAATAGAATGTTCCGTGCATATTGTTTTGATGAAAAGGAAAGACGTATCCATATACCCAAATCAATTCGTTAGAGACTTGGAGCTGGTTCTTTAGTTCTTGTTGCTAAACGTGAATATGCTACTGAGGATAATGAGGCGGATATTGTACATGCATATTTTAAAGAAGAAATCAAACAACTTTAAGAGTTTGGCTATATTTCAGATAATTTAGAGGCAATTATGGAGGCTAAAATTGGTACTGCAGCAATTATGGAAAATTTAGGTAAGAAAAGTAAAAAGAACGAGGTTGTAGAAGATGAAGAGTAATAACAAGAAGAGTAGGTCGATATTGATGATTTGTGATCTATTTTTCTAAATATGTTATTTAATTGTAATTAGTTATATAGTTTTTATTATTCATAGATAAATATAATTAAGACAAAATAGATAGATTTTTCATTTGCTTGTAAAAACTTCCTTTGATGAATAAAATATATATTTGGATTAAAGGTTAAATTTTATTAAGAGCATACTTATTTATATATAGTTATTTATATCTAGTAATTAAATGCCAATATATTTAAACATAGATAATTGCACAGGTTGTTCGAGTTGCGAGACAGCATGTTCTAAAGAGGCTTTAATAATGATAAACAATAAACCTGTATTAAATTCGGATGAGTGTGTTCTATGCGGTCATTGTTTTGCTATTTGTCCAACAGGATGTTTTTCGTTATTAGGTTATGAATCTGAAAATTTATAAATGGATGTTAATAATATTATTGATGCTATAGTAATGAGAAGAACGATTCGCCATTTTAAATAAGAAAGTGTCGATTAAGATTTATTATATAAAATAATTAACATCAGCAGGTATGCACCATCTGCCTCAAATAAACGTCCAGTTAAATTTTTAGTTATAGGAAGATCTACCATGTAACAATTACTTCCTGTCATTGTAAATTAGTTACAGCTCACTAGCAATGATAATACATATCTTGTATATCGAAATGCTCCACATTGTATTATCACATATGCATCTATGGATTTAAAATATCCACCTGAATAAGATGCTGCTATTTATTTAACTCAGATTGAATTGTATGCACAAAAGTATGGATTAGGTACATTTTGGGCTGGTAGAGTTTCGAATGGACTCTAATAGTAAGGTGCTTAAATATTAGGGCTTCAAGGCATGTCAATTCTAAGTTGCATGGGTATAGGGTATCCAAATATAAAATTTGCAAGACCTGCTGCAAGGTAGGATGTTGGAAACGTAATTTGGATTGATTGAGAGTTGTATAGTATCGTATTTTTTATAAAATGTAAAGACTAGTTTAAATCGAGATCCCTCAACCTGTTGGGATTAAAGTAATAACTGCTGGCGATGTTGTATAAATATAGTCATCTGAGTAAGCTTGGTCATACAAAAATAAACAAGTTAATCCAAACTATAACGAGCACTTAGGATTATGCTTATTGTTATAAGGTTATCTGCAGGCAAGATTGAAAAATGATAAATCTATTGAGCTAATTAAAAAAAGTATAGAGTTGGTACCAAATTCTTTTAGAATATTGTCGTCTGATTTATATTTGATGGCAAAAGCTTATATATTTGAAAATAATATATCTGGAGTACCAAATATGTTGTCTACAAAAGATTTAGATGAGTATTCTATTTCATATACTTTAGCTACTACAGAGGCTTTATTTATAGCAGGATAATATTATAAGTTAGCAGTTGAATAATTATAGTCTTAAAAATTGAAGGAGTGGTGCTAGTAAGGTGTATATAGATGTTAAGAGAAAGTAATTTAAACTGGAATCTATTCTATCTTTGAATAGGCTCCAAATATAGCTTATACGTTATCACTTAAACTTAAAGATAAAGAATAAAAGGCTTATTTATAAAATATAATAAAATAAAGATTAACCAAGAATGTATAAAAATGACTTTTATTATTATATATAATTTAGTAAACAAAAAGAATTACCACTTTATATGCTTTACTTCAAAACTAATTTTGGATCAATTCCTCATATTACTCCACGCTTATTGAATGACATCGACCCAGAACACTAATTCGGATTATATTTAACCTACGATGTTTTAAAATATGATAATATTACGTAAACTTTAAATTAGTTTATTAATGACGATCGAAAAATTTTATTAGGACCATCATCTCCACAAATCACTCCAATTATGTAGAAAAGCGATGTAAAAGTAAAAACCAAAAACGGTTTCATTACTGTATCTCATGAATTATGGAATAAAAAATTAAGCTAATTTAATGTTAGAGCGATTGCTCCAAATCCTCACCCGTAAAAGAAAAACGTTACCAGAAATGAATTTCTTACATTTTTAAAATTTGAAGGAGTTGATTGGGTATACAATGCCGATTGGAACGATTTTTCAGCCTCATCAGCTGTGTTTAGCGATGATTTGGAGCTTTTGAGAAAACTACCTTCTAAAGAAAAATATTATTTTGTAGAAAACAACTTATAGAATTTTAAGGATGCCGCTTAGCTCGAAATTAATATTATTTGCGATATTAATGATTTTTATACTAATAAAGAAATAATGCTTAAAAATGACTTTTAATTTCATTTTGTTAAAAATGTAAAATACGAAGCGACTTGCTAAGTTCTGGATAATGAGTGCAAAAACGAGTGTTGTTAATATAGCAAAGCATATTTAAGACATCTTTTGAACTGTCATGAGTTAACTGGGTGGGTATTAATGTAAATTCACAATGTAGGTGTATTATCAAGATATTTTAATGAATAAAAAGAGTGAAGATTGCAAAGTTCATTTTTTATATCTTAAATATAAAGCAAACAAAATGGCTGTCATAAAGCCAAAAGTATAAGACTTGCAAACTGTTTTAAAGTTTGAAGTTGGAGCATTCTTTTTAATTTATTTTTTAAGGGTTGCAGGACTACCTTACTCCATCATACTACTTACCATTTAGCTAGCTGCCAAGATTTGGCTCATGTCTGCTTTTTCTAAAATACTTTTCTCATTCTGCTCTGTTTTTTCTGCCAAGAATGTTACTTCTTAAAGCAGCTTGCTATTTCTTCTTAATATAGTAGAAATATTATCATTTGAGTTATCTTCAATGTAAACAAGCCTTTATTGTTCCATTGGAGTAATTCCTAGTTAGGTTTCTTATAACTTCAAAGTTAAAGTGAACTCAGTTTTTGCTTTGATTCTACCATCTAATTACTCAAATGTATGAGCTGCTAGAGGATTATTATAGATCTTAAATACTATATCTGATGTGGTTGTATTTTGTAATACAACTTTAGTTTACTTAGGTTTGATTACATTGTCGACTTACATTAGAGTTGATTATGAAGAGGAAAAACCGTAACATTATATGCTATAATTTATAATTATACTAACTCATACTTTTTAAAACATGAATATTATGTTTAATTATATTATAATTAAATGCAATTTTTCTCGAACAATGGAGATATAAACATATATTTTTTGTTAAAATGAGAGCCTTGCTAAGTAGCTTAATTTTCCTCATTTTCTCAACATTTAACCTGATTTTTAACCCTAGTATGATACTGTTGTTTACTCAACATTCAATTCAGAAACTATATTGAGATCCACGTTAAAAAATGAATAATTAGATCTATAAAAGTAATAGATATATAAAATGTGTGGTTAAAACTGCCTATTTGTTTAGAAATTGGACCAGTTAAAAAACTATAAGGTATTTGAGCCCCTTTATAATGGATTAAATCTAGCTAAAACGGAGTCAACTGTGTTATTACAGCAACCATATTAGATTATATTATTACTTAAGTTGAATGAGCAAAATCTATAAAAAATCTAAAAAGTTAGTTAGCTATTTGGTAAGTTATAATTTTTGAATGCTTCTCTATCATCTTCTTTAATTTCTGAAGAACTGCCGTTAGTAATAATTTCCCCAGAAAAACACAAAAAAGCATAATAAGAATTAATTAATAGTATACTAGAAGCTAGAAAATAGTTTTAGGACATCAAAAATATGTAATTTCCAGAGACAAACGATTCGATGATATAGGCAAATGACGAAGAAATTTCCCCTAAAAAGAAATCAGTTTTAAGCCAGTCACCTAGTTCGTAAAATAGTTCCAATAAAGCGATGACACCTACACTGGAAGAAAAATAGTCTTAGTTGCCACCTTTATTTTAAGGATCTTATATCTAACATTAATTATAAAATAGTGATGTTAAATCACTTTAACATTAAGTGATTTCACCTATATAGGGTTATAAAGAATGTTCATAAAACTCAGAAGTAGATATTTTAGCGGAGGTAGAAAATAATTTAGACGTGCTGAATAATGAGGAATTATAAGATATTATCAAAGCTAATGAATAATTTTAAAACGAAATTATTAATGATTCTAAGTAATCTACTGAGAGTATTATGTTTAGCTAATAGTTGACTAGTTTAAACTAATCTCCAATTAGGATTAATAATAATAGTTAAAGTTAGCTTCCACATTCTCCTTATAATGATGTATAGTCTAGATTAAAAGACGTAGAAATAATATTATAAATGAATAATAATTCAACATTATAATAGTCACTTTTTGTGATTCAAGAATTAATAGATGATATCAGATTAAATAGTTAGCAAGATCCCAAAGTTTAGGAGAATTTGACAGCATATTTTAACTTTTAAAGTTAAGATGTGAAACCTGAGAATGTTATATATTTGACAGAGGTAGAACAGATAATAAAAAAGCACTAATTATGCTACTCAGATTCTCTAATAGTATTAAATAGCGCAATAAAACCTACTAGATAATTAAGAACTAGAATATAACCTCTTCAAAAAATTGGGCTTATGTTAGATGCTAGTTATTACCCAATTGATAAATAAAACCTGACTGGCAAGTAGGATGTTATTAAAGCACCGAAGGAATCATCACCTATAGTATAAAACAGATTTACATTCCATCATACTCCGTTAAATAATAACAGTTCAAGTCAGTTAAAAGAGAAATAATTATCATAAAATACCAAATCTAATGAATATCAGTATCTAGATTATAATCCAGATCATTTATAAGATATGTCGTTAATTGAAGCCCAGACAGTCCGGGCATTATAGTAGTTGGGCGATAAATTGGAATATTCTGTAAATGTGAAAGAAGAGGCATTAAAATCTGGAATATCTTTTAATTATGATGATTTATATGAAAATGGGATATCATAATCTAAAAATATATCACCGGTAGTCGCTTAAGAATTTAATGATATCAAATCAGAACTACATTTGATTAAGGATCAAGTATCTTAGATTTCGTAAAAGGTTAAAGACTCTAGTATTGCTGAATCATCATTTTATGAACGATAGAAATATGCACCAACAGTTTAAAGAATTCACGTTCCTGCATATAAAGGTGATTCTTTACTAGATAGAGTTCACAAGGCTAGAAAGAATATCTTAGACATAAGATAATCATAATGATTTTGTTAAATTATTATATGTATTTTATTACATAAATTGACATAAACCACACAATATTATTTAAACCACAAATTTTAAAAATGGTACGTACTCCTATCGTTGGTGGAAATTTCAAGATGAATGGAACTATCAAGTTCATAAATGATCATGCTGAGGTCTTAAAATCCATTGCTAAGAATAACGTAGAAGTTGTGATGGCTCCTACTGCTCTCCATGCTTCTCTTCTTTAGGCTCACCTTAAGGACTCTCACGTTTGTGTTGCTGCTTAGAATGTTTATGACTAGAAACCAGGAGCTTTTACTGGGGAATTAGCAGTAGAAATGCTTGTTGATGCTGGTATCAAGTATGCCATCATTGGCCATTCTGAGCGTAGACGTATCATGGGTGAATCCAATGAACAGTCTGCTAAGAAGACTCTCCGCGCGCTTGAGGCTAATATAACTGTTCTCTTCTGCATTGGTGAAACTCTTGAGGAGCGTAATGCTAACAAGGTTGATGAAGTTAACTTTGCTCAATTAGCTGCTCTTAAGGCTGTCATCACCCCTTAATAGTGGGTAGATGTTGTCATAGCTTATGAACCCGTTTGGTCCATTGGAACTGGTGTAGTTGCTTCTCCTGAGCAGGCTCAAGAAGTTCACGCTTCTATCAGAAACTGGCTTAAGAAAGAAATTTCTACTGAGGTAGCTGAAATGACTAGAATCCAATATGGTGGTTCTGTTAATGGCAAGAACTGTGCTGAGCTTTCTAAGTGCGCTGATATTGACGGTTTCTTAGTTGGTGGTGCCGCTCTCAAACCTGAAATTGTTGAAATTGTCAAGATTCTTGGTGAAACTAAGAAGCAGTGATAATATTAATTCAGTATCTAGATTTACTTATACTAGGGTCTATTCTCAAGCTTTACATTAATAATATGTAGTATTTAAAAATATCAACTGTTCCATTACCTTATGAATTAGGTTCCGACTTTATCTGAATATTGCCTTGGTATAACATACACTAGATATAAGATACATTAGTTTGAAATTCAGTGAAACCAAATATTAAGTTTTTAATTAATTTAACTAGCTATTTAATTTGATTAATATTTTTATTAGTTATAAAATATTGGCAATATAATTATAAAAAGTTACGAATATAATGTATTACTCTATAATCATTAACAATTATTTTTAGCACTAAAAACTATAAAATCATTATAATATCATAAGTATAACAATCATTTCAATGTATCGCCTGCTTTTGCCAACGATTTTTCAACACTTTCTAGAAATACTTTAATTTGTTAGTCCAGGTATTACATATTGGATTGCTCTTATTAAAGCTGCATGTCCAGGTAATTTAAGGAAACATTTTAGTAATGCATTTGTTAATACAGTAGTTACTTTTTGTCTTGATCAGTCATTTTTACAAAATAAATAATATTGTATAATAGTATATAATCACATGAGATTTAAAAATTATTACCAATCTAGTTATTTGAGTGATTCATCTTTAAAGCATATAAGATCGGCAGCTGATGGTTTCCTTGATTATGGTTTTTCTGGCTCTTATAGCTAGTGTTAAATAGAAGTTATTCTTGGAATAACATTATTATGCAAACAGTTTTATATTTATATTACTTTTGATACTTGAACACTAAGATCTTCAGATGATTTAATAATCGGCAATTTATCATTGTTTTATTGTGAAATAAGTGGTTTTTAATTTTTATAGTCAGCTTTGGTTGAAAGTTTATAATTATCCTTTCTTATTTTTTAGAGACATCTATTGATAGCTTGATGCAGTGACTTATTGTGGATGTTTAAAGCCTTATTTTGTTCTTTGAAAATCCCACTTACAAGTTATACTAATGTTTTGTCCGATAAATATAAATTCTACTTGCAACAAATATTTTCAAGCTATGTCTTAAATTCTTTTATATCTGTATAAAACTATTTAGACCAGGTGTTGTGAAAGTAATCATGGACCTATAATTAAGTAACTTACAGAGCTTATGCAATAGTTGTCCAAATGCCTCTTTTCTCAGAAATACTAAGTGTTTGTAGGTACTTATATGTGTCGTTTTCAAATTAAATGTTGAGTGAGTAGTTTTTATTTAAATATTCCCTTAAGTACTACGAAAACTGCTCTTTTTATTATTAGTCCATTTAGTAACTAATTGAGATATACATTTATTATACATAATACTATTTTACTTTAAAAATACTTTATATTACAATTTATATCATAAAATAATGGTATTATAACATAATTTAATATTATAATTATTATATAGAAATTATGCTTAATTAATTCCTAAAATTTAAATGTCCTCTCACCAGCTAACCTTTGACCCCTTATCCATCCACATCCTAGACCGGACGGCCGCTCTCATTCACTTTGCAATTTTATCTAAACATACCAATTCTCTTCACTTTTTCGATTTTAACACATCCCAGCAGTCGCTGTCTGAAACACGCAAAATACTCCTCAACAACCCAGTAATCTCCTCATTTTTTAACAGTAAATAGATTTTGATTTTGTAAAATTCGTCGCTGACCATATATCAGCTTTCAGGGCAGCTCAGAGAAGTGGAACTGTCCTTCACGCCACATCAAATTTTTCAAAATTACATCACATCGAAATCCGGTTAGATTTTCATTTTCAACTCCCAATTCGACATAAATTTAATCGCAAAACTTGCTCTTCCACCACTTCAAGTTTTGCGATTAAACGATCAAATTTTGACCATTTCACTCCTTCAGGCTCAGCGGTTCGAAATTCAACCTAACGATTCGCTGAAGGAAATTCTAAATTTGCGTGTGAACTGCAGGGCCGCTACGACCAAAAACGATAAAATCGTATTCGCGTCTGAGAACAAGATTTATGAATTTGGAACGGAGATTAAAGAAGTGAAAATCGAAGTCGGTGTAAACGTGATGCATTTGGACTGTTTTGGCGAGCTCAGTGGGAAGTGCTGGTTCCGTGACAAAGAAATCGGCAGTGGATTCGGGAGCGTTGTCAGCTGCTGCGAGGGAGTGGATTGCTAGATTTTCGGGTTTTAGAGCTGGGAACTCGGCATTTGGTGGTGATGTGAAGAATGAAATTAATTATAAATATCGCTCAGGATAATTATTAAGAGAAATAAACTTTCTGGGTCTTTGGTCTATTGAATTAGTTTAAGTTAGCATATGTACTTAAAACGACTTGATACGTAGTTTTAAGACGTATAATAGAAGAACATAATTGAAGTTGAATGACTAAGTTCAAAGAATACAATTACATTTTTTGTTATGAAATATAATGTATGAATAATTTGTATGATGGTTTGATAAAGACCAGTTAATTTAGTTATAAAAATATTAAAGTAACTTTATTTACACTTTTATTACATAGTAATAATTAAGTACGATAAATAGCGAGTATTATCATGTAAGTCATGATAATAATCGATAGAGATGAGTATTTATATTGAATTCTGATCACTTGAACTTTTCAATTATACAACTGGCCCAGTCGCTGAGATAGTCTTCAAGACTTTCCTTAGATGCTCTGTCAAATTTATACAGTTAGATCATTCTCTATCCACCTAACTTCATAAATATATTATCGGCATCAATTGCAGCATAATTATGCTTTTCATGGCGCGAGCTTCCAATGCCAAAAACAGCATATTTTTTGCCATTGAAGTTATTGATAAATTCTTCTGATTCTGCAAAAAAATTCATTCCTCTGTTGGCAGAAGATGGGTGATCACCGTCAAAAAATGTAGATGTTAAGTATACAAAATCTGAGTTTACTTAAGCAGGCATAATATCTTTAGTAGAAATTGGCTCAGATATGGATATATTCTTAGCTTTAAGTAGGCTGAATAAACTACCTGCAACGGTTTTAGTTTGACCTTTTTCCGTGGAATAAATAATTTGAAGCATTCTAATTTTGTATACTTCTTATATGATATTTAATTTTGAAAATAATATTCAAAATAAAGAGTATAATCAAACAATATATACACCTGAAAATCTTTGAATGAATTATTTATACTATAAATATGAACTAGATTAGGTGAATAAACTGTAACGATAAAGGATCAAAACTCTCAAAACCTTACAAAAATAAAATATAGTATCTAAAAATATCAATAACTATAAACTAATTATAAATTAACTTTTTTGAATAATTATTTTTAAAATAAATAAAATATACAGATAAGCAGTAATAAAAGATTAAGAATCAAAACCAACTTATAAATAAGTGATATCAGCTCTATAAAAATAAGATGCTTTAGGAGAATACTCAAAAGAGGTGATCAAAATATGGATGGACTTCCAAAAAGTCCGGGCGCCGATGGCGACCATTAAAGTAAAGTAAACTTCAGTCAAACCAATTATAATAATATGCAATTCTCTTTATTAAAGTTTGAAGAGGATAGTAATAATACTAAGTTTGGTCATTATAGTAAAATATTAATAGCAAGATATATTTCTTTAGAATTAATAGATAGACTATTGTATGACATGGTCGAATAAGTTGTAGCATTATCAGAGTACTGTTTTAAGGGTGACGTTAGATTGTACAATACGATGATTATTTTAGACACGATTCTGTAAGAGCACTAATCAACGTCATCTAAAGTATGTAAGATTTATTTATAAGAATTAATTAATAAAGTTTTGAAAAATAATAAACGAAAAGATCTCATTAAATTAGTTGAGAATCTATTTTAGATAGTAACTAAAACGTTAACATGGGGTGGAATGTGCACACATTTATTTTTTTAATTTTGATTTTGTGCGTTAGATATATTTTCTATTTCCCGCTGTATTTGAAATAAATATAACCGATATTTATGATCTATTTTAATTTATTCGAATCTTGAGAAATTATTATAATTATTAAAAATAAATATTAATAGTGGGTAAAATGATGTATAATCCATCGGAAAACACGGCACTTATTGGCGGTACAACTGGCCCCCAATCTCTAAAGAGATCGATAGTACAACCGATACCGCTTTATTTGCTATTCTGTTGATATTTTTTTAAATCAATCTTTGATATTGATAAAGCTGCAAATATTTATAGATTATAAAATATTGTTGCATGCGATTTTTTAGTTTGATTAACGATCACATGGGAATTTATGGGGGCGCACCATTCTCCTAACTGCTGCATCTTATTTAAATTGACTGAGCAGAATAGAATTTGAATTAGAATTATAACACTCAACCCACAATCTTCATTCCGCACCAGCCTGCAGTTCATCGGCACTCAGGCTGGTGCTCAACCACATATCATAGAATCGGTAAACCGTTAAAGACCACCTGGTATCCTAATGCAATAAGTGCTCCCATCATCCGCATACCAGCACTGACTCACACCAATCAGGCAGCAGGTGCACCTGATAGTTGGCATGGAACTGCTACATTGGACTGGATACCTTTCACATTGAGCAGAATTAAGAGCGAACCCCACCCCACCTAAACTAATATGCTGCTCTCCCAGCGATCTTCAGGCGAGCACTGTTATTTTGATGCATATCAGGACGCCTGAGCTGCTGCCTCCGGTTCATGCTAACAGTGGGGCATGCACAGATAAACTACGGTTGACTCGAATATGAGATAGGTGTATAGAATATAATGCATAAATATATAATATAATTTAGAGAATGCAGAATATATACTATTTACACTTTAGCACTGAGCCTATATTGGTTATGCCCAGAGGATATATATGATAATAGATATACTAGGCTAGCACGCACTAGTGAAATACTAAGTTCGGTAAGTTAGTTAGCTAGCGTCCTCAAGCAGCTAGTTGCTAGCTAGCAAGAGCTTGGGTAAGATTAAAGCACGAATGAAGAGCTACCTTTAATGGTACGGTAAGGATCCCCATCTGCCGCATTATACTATACCCCAATAGAAGCATATCGGAATATATTCTATTAGACGAATTTGTATATAACGAGGTTAGGGAGTATATTGCTAGCCTAAACTATTTATAATAGTATTTAGTATGAATATATCTAGTTATAATAATATCAAAACACAAAGATACTGTGTTCGAAAAAGCAATCTAATACAGCGACGGAGAAGGGAAAGTTAATCAGAAAGTCAAAAACAAGAGATTAAAATTGCATATGGATATCATACCCAGAGCGAGCATACTATAGTTTAGCTTTTGATGGGTTCGATGGATATGAAAACTTGCGTATAGAGCTAATCGTTCTATTTCGCTACAGCATTACTGGTAGGTTTTAGGCATCAAATGTATTGCAAGCACCTATTTCGTTAAGTACAAGACGATGCCTCGGTTGCCAATAAGTTTTGATATTGGGTCCTACATTCTTGGGCATGGAAGCACAATATTGGACTTAGTGTATTCTGCTATAAAATAACACTTTCGGTACAATATTGGTACTAAATTATTATAGTAGTAATACTAGCAGTAATTCTATATTACCTTCCACATATCAATATCACATATATTTAATATATGGGTAGAACTTAGCGAAGCGGATATGCTAGATGGGGAGTATGGTTCTGCCAGTAGGCACTTAGCACGCCTGTAAGAATAAATGGCTGGGAAGTTTGGACATAAAGGTATCAGCTGGCTTTCTAATGTTTGCTTTAGCCGGTGGCGAGGATAGCGCTAGCTGGTGGTCAGGATCCAGCGAGGTAGCAGCAATAACGTAATTTATCGAGAGCAGGGTTGAACTTATGCTAGCTTAGGACTTCCACATTTTGGTGCTACGAGGCTGAGTCGATGCTGTTGGCATACTGAATAATGGTTTACTCTTCATATTTGGCATAGGTGGCTGCTACTGAACTGGGTACCACCAGTACTGGTACCCCAAGTAGTTCCATAGACAGCACCAAGGCAGGCGTGAGTGGTACTGGGATAGTGCTGGATGATTATACAATACTATAGTATATATAGTAATATCTTAATTGGAGTTTAGTAGTATATATGCATTGGGAGTGGTGCCTATAAGGATATTTAGCATATTACTATTGTATTTATAGAATATACTACTATGCTTACTAATATATATTCACTTATGAGCCCAGGTGCACAGTAGCCTAAGAAGGCTATTCTTACTAGTAATGCAAGCACAGGCTATGCCGAATACTGTTTGTATATTCTATCTTTAATACCCGGATGCTGCATAATCTATCAAAAATGATACTCTGCAGTCTCACTCGGTATGCTGCTTAAGACCGAAGCATAGGGATAGATGAGTTTTAGCTTGTAACGACGACTCGCAGGATGAGTTTTACCAAAGCGAGGTCAGCGAGAGTGTGGCTATCAGGGTGACGAGATGGCGCTAGCTGGTGGTCAGGACCCAGCGAGGTAGCAATATCATAATTTAGCAAGAATAGGGTTGGACTTATGCTAGCTTAGGCCTTCCACATTTTGGTGCTACGACCCTGAGTTGCGGCTGTTGGCATACTGAATAATGGTTTACTCTTCATATTTGGCATAGGTGGCTGCTAGTGAAGTGGGTACCACTAGTACGGTACCCCAAGTAGTTCCATAGACAGCACCAAGGCAGGCGTGAGTGGTACTGGGATAGTGCTTGATGAGTATGCAATACTATAGTATATATAGTAATAGCTTAATTGGAGTTTAGTAGTATATATGCATTGGGAGTGGTGCTTGTAAGGATATTTAGTATATACTATTGTATTTATATAATATACTACTATGCTTACTAATATATATTCACTTATGAGCCCAGGTGCACAGTACACTAGGAAGGGTATTCTTACCTGTAGAGTACAAGCACAGGCTATGCCGAAGACTGTTTGTATTCTATCTTTAATAACTATCTGCTACTGAAGTGGGTACCACTAGTACTGGTACCCCAAGTATTTCCATAGATAGTGCTAAGGTAGGCATGAGTGGTACTGGCATAGTGCTTGATGACAATGCAATACTATAGTATATATAGTAATATCTTAATTGGAGTTTAGTAGTATATATGCATTGGGAGTGGTGCTTGTAAGGATATTTAGTATATACTATTGTATTTATATAATATACTACTATGCTTACTAATATATATTCACTTATGAGCCCAGGTGCACAGTACACTAGGAAGGGTATTCTTACCTGTAGAGTACAAGCACAGGCTATGCCGAAGACTGTTTGTATATTCTATCTTTAATAACTATCTGCTACTGAAGTGGGCACCACTAGTACTGGTACCCCAAGTATTTCCATAGATAGCACCAAGGCAGGCGTGAGTGGTACTGGGATAGTGCTTGATGAGTATACAATACTATAGTATATATAGTAATATCTTAATTGGAGTTTAGTAGTATATATGCATTGGGAGTGGTGCTTGTAAGGATATTTAGTATATACTATTGTATTTATATAATATACTACTATGCTTACTAATATATATTCACTTATGAGCCCAGGTACAAAGTACACTAGGAAGGGTATTCTCACTAGTAATGCAAGCACAGGCTATGCCGAAGACTGCATGTATTTTATCTTTAATAACTATCTGCTACTGAAGTGGGCACCACTAGTACTGGACCCCAAGTAGTTCCATAGATAGCACCAAGGCAGGCGTGAGTGGTACTGGGATAGTGATTGATGAGTATACAATACTATAGTATATATAGTAATATCTTAATTGGAGTTTAGTAGTATATATGCATTGGGAGTGGTGCTTGTAAGGATATTTAGTATATACTATTGTATTTATATAATATACTACTATGCTTACTAATATATATTCACTTATGAGCCCAGGTACAAAGTAGCACTAGGAAGGGTATTCTTACCTGTAGAGTACAAGCACAGGCTATGCCGAAGACTGCTTGTATTTTATCTTTAATACCCGCATGATGCATAATCTATCAAACATGATACTCTGCAGTCTCACCCGGTATGCTGCTTAAGACAGAAGCATAGGGATGGATGAGTTTTAAATGGTAACGACGACTCGCAGGATGAGTTTTGCCAAAGCGAGGTCAGCGAGAGTGTGGCTATCAGGGTGACGAGATAGCGCTAGCTGGTGGTCAGGACCCAGCGAGGTAGCAATATCATAATTTATTAAGAACAGGACTGACCTTATGCTAGCTTAGGCCTTCCACATTTTGGTGCTACGAGCCTGAGTCGATGCTGTTGGCATAGTGTATAATGGCTTAACCTTCATATTTGGCATAGCTGGCTGCTACTGAAGTGGGTACCACTAGTACTGCTACCCCAAGTAGTTCCATAGACAGCACCAAGGCAGGCGTGAGTGGTACTGGGATAGTGCTTGATGAGTATGCAATACTATAGTATATATAGTAATAGCTTAATTGGAGTTTAGTAGTATATATGCATTGGGAGTGGTGCCTATAAGGATATTTAGTATATTACTATTGTATTTATATAATATACTACTATGCTTACTAATATATATTCACTTATGAGCCCAGGTACACAGTAGCACTAGGAAGGGTATTCTTACCTGTAGAGTACAAGCACAGGCTATGCCGAAGACTGCTTGTATTTTATCTTTAATAACTATCTGCTACTGAAGTGGGTACCACTAGTACTGGTACCCCAAGTATTTCCATAGATAGTGCTAAGGCAGGCGTGAGTGGTACTGGGATAGTGCTTGATGACAATGCAATACTATAGTATATATAGTAATATCTTAATTGGAGTTTAGTAGTATATATGCATTGGGAGTGGTGCTTGTAAGGATATTTAGTATATACTATTGTATTTATATAATATACTACTATGCTTACTAATATATATTCACTTATGAGCCCAGGTGCACAGTACACTAGGAAGGGTATTCTTACCTGTAGAGTACAAGCACAGGCTATGCCGAAGACTGTTTGTATATTCTATCTTTAATAACTATCTGCTACTGAAGTGGGTACCACTAGTACTGGTACCCCAAGTATTTCCATAGATAGTGCTAAGGCAGGCGTGAGTGGTACTGGGATAGTGCTTGATGACAATGCAATACTATAGTATATATAGTAATATCTTAATTGGAGTTTAGTAGTATATATGCATTGGGAGTGGTGCTTGTAAGGATATTTAGTATATACTATTGTACTTATATAATATACTACTATGCTTACTAATACATATTCACTTATGAGCCCAGGTGCACAGTACACTAGGAAGGGTATTCTTACCTGTAGAGTACAAGCACAGGCTATGCCGAAGACTGTTTGTATTCTATCTTTAATAACTATCTGCTACTGAAGTGGGCACCACTAGTACTGGTACCCCAAGTATTTCCATAGATAGTGCTAAGGCAGGCGTGAGTGGTACTGGGATAGTGCTTGATGACAATGCAATACTATAGTATATATAGTAATATCTTAATTGGAGTTTAGTAGTATATATGCATTGGGAGTGGTGCTTGTAAGGATATTTAGTATATACTATTGTACTTATAGAATATACTACTATGCTTACTAATATATATTCACTTATGAGCCCAGGTGCACAGTAGCCTAAGAAGGCTATTCTTACTAGTAATGCAAGCACAGGCTATGCCGAATACTGTTTGTATATTCTATCTTTAATACCCGGATGCTGCATAATCTATCAAAAATGATACTCTGCAGTCTCACTCGGTATGCTGCTTAAGACCGAAGCATAGGGATAGATGAGTTTTAGCTTGTAACGACGACTCGCAGGATGAGTTTTACCAAAGCGAGGTCAGCGAGAGTGTGGCTATCAGGGTGACGAGATGGCGCTAGCTGGTGTTCAGGACCCAGCGAGGTAGCAATACCGTAATTTATTAAGAACAGGACTGACCTTATGCTAGCTTAGGCCTTCCACATTTTGGTGCTACGAGCCTGAGTCGATGCTGTTGGCATAGTGTATAATGGCTTAACCTTCATATTTGGCATAGCTGGCTGCTACTGAACTGGGTACCACTAGTACTGCTACCCCAAGTAGTTCCATAGACAGCACCAAGGCAGGCGTGAGTGGTACTGGGATAGTGATTGATGACAATGCAATACTATAGTATATATAGTAATAGCTTAATTGGAGTTTAGTAGTATAGATGCATTGGGAGTGGTGCTTGTAAGGATATTTAGTATATACTATTGTACTTATAGAATATACTACTATGCTTACTAATATATATTCACTTATGAGCCCAGGTGCACAGTACACTAGGAAGGGTATTCTCACTAGTAATGCAAGCACAGGCTATGCCGAAGACTGTTTGTATATTCTATCTTTAATAACTATCTGCTACTGAAGTGGGCACCACTAGTACTGGTACCCCAAGTATTTCCATAGATAGCACCAAGGCAGGCGTGAGTGGTACTGGGATAGTGCTTGATGAGTATACAATACTATAGTATATATAGTAATATCTTAATTGGAGTTTAGTAGTATATATGCATTGGGAGTGGTGCTTGTAAGGATATTTAGTATATACTATTATATTTATATAATATACTACTATGCTTACTAATATATATTCACTTATGAGCCCAGGTGCACAGTACACTAGGAAGGGTATTCTTACCTGTAGAGTACAAGCACAGGCTATGCCGAAGACTGCTTGTATTTTATCTTTAATACCCGCATGATGCATAATCTATCAAACATGATACTCTGCAGTCTCACCCGGTATGCTGCTTAAGACAGAAGCATAGGGATGGATGAGTTTTAAATGGTAACGACGACTCGCAGGATGAGTTTTGCCAAAGCGAGGTCAGCGAGAGTGTGGCTATCAGGGTGACGAGATAGCGCTAGCTGGTGGTCAGGACCCAGCGAGGTAGCAATACCGTAATTTATTAAGAACAGGACTGACCTTATGCTAGCTTAGGCCTTCCACATTTTGGTGCTACGAGCCTGAGTCGATGCTGTTGGCATAGTGTATAATGGCTTAACCTTCATATTTGGCATAGCTGGCTGCTACTGAAGTGGGTACCACTAGTACTGCTACCCCAAGTAGTTCCATAGACAGCACCAAGGTAGGCGTGAGTGGTACTGCCGTAGTGCTTGATGACAATGCAATACTATAGTATATATAGTAATAACTTAAATGGAGTTTAGTAGTATATATGCATTGGGAGTGGTGCTTGTAAGGATATTTAGTATATACTATTGTATTTATATAATATACTACTATGCTTACTAATATATATTCACTTATGAGCCCAGGTACAAAGTAGCACTAGGAAGGGTATTCTTACCTGTAGAGTACAAGCACAGGCTATGCCGAAGACTGCTTGTATTTTATCTTTAATACCCGCATGATGCATAATCTATCAAACATGATACTCTGCAGTCTCACCCGGTATGCTGCTTAAGACAGAAGCCTAGGGATAGATGAGTTTTAAATGGTAACGACGACTCGCAGGATGAGTTTTGCCAAAGCGAGGTCAGCGAGAGTGTGGCTATCAGGGTGACGAGATAGCGCTAGCTGGTGGTCAGGACCCAGCGAGGTAGCAATACCGTAATTTATTAAGAACAGGACTGACCTTATGCTAGCTTAGGCCTTCCACATTTTGGTGCTACGAGCCTGAGTCGATGCTGTTGGCATAGTGTATAATGGCTTAACCTTCATATTTGGCATAGCTGGCTGCTACTGAACTGGGTACCACTAGTACGGTACCCCAAGTAGTTCCATAGACAGCACCAAGGCAGGCGTGAGTGGTACTGGGATAGTGCTTGATGAGTATGCAATACTATAGTATATATAGTAATAGCTTAATTGGAGTTTAGTAGTATATATGCATTGGGAGTGGTGCCTATAAGGATATTTAGTATATACTATTGTATTTATATAATATACTACTATGCTTACTAATATATATTCACTTATGAGCCCAGGTGCAAAGTACACTAAGAAGGCTATTCTCACTAGTAATGCAAGCACAGGCTATGCCGAAGACTGCTTGTATTTTATCTTTAATAACTATCTGCTACTGAAGTGGGTACCACTAGTACTGCTACCCCAAGTAGTTCCATAGATAGCACCAAGGCAGGCGTGAGTGGTACTGGGATAGTGCTTGATGAGTATGCAATACTATAGTATATATAGTAATATCTTAATTGGAGTTTAGTAGTATATATGCATTGGGAGTGGTGCCTATAAGGATATTTAGTATATTACTATTGTATTTATATAATATACTACTATGCTTACTAATATATATTCACTTATGAGCCCAGGTGCACAGTACACTAGGAAGGGTATTCTTACCTGTAGAGTACAAGCACAGGCTATGCCGAAGACTGCTTGTATTTTATCTTTAATACCCGCATGATGCATAATCTATCAAACATGATACTCTGCAGTCTCACCCGGTATGCTGCTTAAGACAGAAGCATAGGGATGGATGAGTTTTAAATGGTAACGACGACTCGCAGGATGAGTTTTGCCAAAGCGAGGTCAGCGAGAGTGTGGCTATCAGGGTGACGAGATAGCGCTAGCTGGTGGTCAGGACCCAGCGAGGTAGCAATATCATAATTTATTAAGAACAGGACTGACCTTATGCTAGCTTAGGCCTTCCACATTTTGGTGCTACGAGCCTGAGTCGATGCTGTTGGCATAGTGTATAATGGCTTAACCTTCATATTTGGCATAGCTGGCTGCTACTGAAGTGGGTACCACTAGTACTGCTACCCCAAGTAGTTCCATAGATAGCACCAAGGCAGGCGTGAGTGGTACTGGGATAGTGCTTGATGAGTATACAATACTATAGTATATATAGTAATATCTTAATTGGAGTTTAGTAGTATATATGCATTGGGAGTGGTGCTTGTAAGGATATTTAGTATATACTATTGTATTTATATAATATACTACTATGCTTACTAATATATATTCACTTATGAGCCCAGGTGCAAAGTACACTAAGAAGGCTATTCTCACTAGTAATGCAAGCACAGGCTATGCCGAAGACTGCTTGTATTTTATCTTTAATAACTATCTGCTACTGAAGTGGGTACCACTAGTACTGCTACCCCAAGTAGTTCCATAGACAGCACCAAGGTAGGCGTGAGTGGTACTGCCGTAGTGCTTGATGACAATGCAATACTATAGTATATATAGTAATATCTTAATTGGAGTTTAGTAGTATATATGCATTGGGAGTGGTGCTTGTAAGGATATTTAGTATATTACTATTGTACTTATATAATATACTACTATGCTTACTAATATATATTCACTTATGAGCCCAGGTGCACAGTAGCACTAAGAAGGGTATTCTTACCTGTAGAGTACAAGCACAGGCTATGCCGAAGACTGCTTGTATTTTATCTTTAATACCCGCATGATGCATAATCTATCAAACATGATACTCTGCAGTCTCACCCGGTATGCTGCTTAAGACAGAAGCATAGGGATGGATGAGTTTTAAATGGTAACGACGACTCGCAGGATGAGTTTTGCCAAAGCGAGGTCAGCGAGAGTGTTGCTATCAGGGTGACGAGATAGCGCTAGCTGGTGGTCAGGACCCAGCGAGGTAGCAATATCATAATTTATTAAGAACAGGACTGACCTTATGCTAGCTTAGGCCTTCCACATTTTGGTGCTACGAGCCTGAGTCGATGCTGTTGGCATAGTGTATAATGGCTTAACCTTCATATTTGGCATAGCTGGCTGCTACTGAACTGGGTACCACTAGTACTGGTACCCCAAGTATTTCCATAGACAGCACCAAGGCAGGCGTGAGTGGTACTGGGATAGTGATTGATGACAATGCAATACTATAGTATATATAGTAATATCTTAATTGGAGTTTAGTAGTATATATGCATTGGGAGTGGTGCTTGTAAGGATATTTAGTATATTACTATTGTACTTATATAATATACTACTATGCTTACTAATATATATTCACTTATGAGCCCAGGTGCACAGTACACTAGGAAGGGTATTCTCACTAGTAATGCAAGCACAGGCTATGCCGAAGACTGTTTGTATTCTATCTTTAATAACTATCTGCTACTGAAGTGGGTACCACTAGTACTGCTACCCCAAGTATTTCCATAGATAGTGCTAAGGTAGGCATGAGTGGTACTGGCATAGTGCTTGATGAGTATGCAATACTATAGTATATATAGTAATATCTTAATTGGAGTTTAGTAGTATATATGCATTGGGAGTGGTGCTTGTAAGGATATTTAGTATATACTATTGTACTTATATAATATACTACTATGCTTACTAATACATATTCACTTATGAGCCCAGGTACACAGTAGCACTAGGAAGGGTATTCTTACCTGTAGAGTACAAGCACAGGCTATGCCGAAGACTGTTTGTATTCTATCTTTAATAACTATCTGCTACTGAAGTGGGTACCACTAGTACTGGTACCCCAAGTATTTCCATAGATAGTGCTAAGGCAGGCGTGAGTGGTACTGGGATAGTGCTTGATGACAATGCAATACTATAGTATATATAGTAATATCTTAATTGGAGTTTAGTAGTATATATGCATTGGGAGTGGTGCTTGTAAGGATATTTAGTATATTACTATTGTACTTATATAATATACTACTATGCTTACTAATACATATTCACTTATGAGCCCAGGTGCACAGTACACTAGGAAGGGTATTCTTACCTGTAGAGTACAAGCACAGGCTATGCCGAAGACTGCTTGTATATTCTATGTGTAGTACCTGCCTGCTACTGAAGTGGGTACCACTAGTACTGCTACCCCAAGTAGTTCCATAGACAGCACCAAGGCAGGCGTGAGTGGTACTGGGATAGTGCTTGATGACAATGCAATACTATAGTATATATAGTAATATCTTAATTGGAGTTTAGTAGTATATATGCATTGGGAGTGGTGCTTGTAAGGATATTTAGTATATACTATTGTACTTATATAATATACTACTATGCTTACTAATATATATTCACTTATGAGCCCAGGTGCACAGTACACTAGGAAGGGTATTCTTACCTGTAGAGTACAAGCACAGGCTATGCCGAAGACTGTTTGTATTCTATCTTTAATAACTATCTGCTACTGAAGTGGGCACCACTAGTACTGGACCCCAAGTAGTTCCATAGACAGCACCAAGGCAGGCGTGAGTGGTACTGGGATAGTGCTTGATGACAATGCAATACTATAGTATATATAGTAATAACTTAAATGGAGTTTAGTAGTATATATGCATTGGGAGTGGTGCTTGTAAGGATATTTAGTATATTACTATTGTACTTATATAATATACTACTATGCTTACTAATACATATTCACTTATGAGCCCAGGTGCAAAGTACACTAGGAAGGGTATTCTCACTAGTAATGCAAGCACAGGCTATGCCGAAGACTGCATGTATTTTATCTTTAATACCCGCATGATGCATAATCTATCAAACATGATACTCTGCAGTCTCACCCGGTATGCTGCTTAAGACAGAAGCATAGGGATGGATGAGTTTTAAATGGTAACGACGACTCGCAGGATGAGTTTTACCAAAGCGAGGTCAGCGAGAGTGTGGCTATCAGGGTGACGAGATAGCGCTAGCTGGTGGTCAGGACCCAGCGAGGTAGCAATATCATAATTTATTAAGAACAGGACTGACCTTATGCTAGCTTAGGCCTTCCACATTTTGGTGCTACGAGCCTGAGTCGATGCTGTTGGCATAGTGTATAATGGCTTAACCTTCATATTTGGCATAGCTGGCTGCTACTGAAGTGGGTACCACTAGTACTGCTACCCCAAGTAGTTCCATAGATAGCACCAAGGCAGGCGTGAGTGGTACTGGGATAGTGCTTGATGAGTATACAATACTATAGTATATATAGTAATATCTTAATTGGAGTTTAGTAGTATATATGCATTGGGAGTGGTGCTTGTAAGGATATTTAGTATATACTATTGTATTTATATAATATACTACTATGCTTACTAATATATATTCACTTATGAGCCCAGGTGCAAAGTACACTAAGAAGGCTATTCTCACTAGTAATGCAAGCACAGGCTATGCCGAAGACTGCTTGTATTTTATCTTTAATAACTATCTGCTACTGAAGTGGGTACCACTAGTACTGCTACCCCAAGTAGTTCCATAGACAGCACCAAGGTAGGCGTGAGTGGTACTGCCGTAGTGCTTGATGACAATGCAATACTATAGTATATATAGTAATATCTTAATTGGAGTTTAGTAGTATATATGCATTGGGAGTGGTGCTTGTAAGGATATTTAGTATATTACTATTGTACTTATATAATATACTACTATACTTACTAATATATATTCACTTATGAGCCCAGGTGCACAGTAGCACTAGGAAGGGTATTCTTACCTGTAGAGTACAAGCACAGGCTATGCCGAAGACTGTTTGTATTCTATCTTTAATAACTATCTGCTACTGAAGTGGGTACCACTAGTACTGCTACCCCAAGTAGTTCCATAGACAGCACCAAGGCAGGCGTGAGTGGTACTGGGATAGTGCTTGATGACAATGCAATACTATAGTATATATAGTAATATCTTAAATGGAGTTTAGTAGTATGTATGCATTGGGAGTGGTGCCTATAAGGATATTTAGTATATTACTATTGTATTTATATAATATACTACTATGCTTACTAATATATATTCACTTATGAGCCCAGGTGCACAGTACACTAGGAAGGGTATTCTTACCTGTAGAGTACAAGCACAGGCTATGCCGAAGACTGTTTGTATTCTATCTTTAATAACTATCTGCTACTGAAGTGGGTACCACTAGTACTGCTACCCCAAGTAGTTCCATAGACAGCACCAAGGCAGGCGTGAGTGGTACTGGGATAGTGCTTGATGACAATGCAATACTATAGTATATATAGTAATATCTTAAATGGAGTTTAGTAGTATGTATGCATTGGGAGTGGTGCCTATAAGGATATTTAGTATATTACTATTGTATTTATATAATATACTACTATGCTTACTAATATATATTCACTTATGAGCCCAGGTGCACAGTACACTAGGAAGGCTATTCTCACTAGTAATGCAAGCACAGGCTATGCCGAAGACTGCTTGTATTTTATCTTTAATAACTATCTGCTACTGAAGTGGGTACCACTAGTACTGCTACCCCAAGTAGTTCCATAGATAGCACCAAGGCAGGCGTGAGTGGTACTGGGATAGTGATTGATGACAATGCAATACTATAGTATATATAGTAATAGCTTAATTGGAGTTTAGTAGTATAGATGCATTGGGAGTGGTGCTTATAAGGATATTTAGCATATTACTATTGTACTTATATAATATACTACTATGCTTACTAATATATATTCACTTATGAGCCCAGGTGCACAGTACACTAGGAAGGGTATTCTTACCTGTAGAGTACAAGCACAGGCTATGCCGAAGACTGTTTGTATTCTATCTTTAATAACTATCTGCTACTGAAGTGGGCACCACTAGTACTGCTACCCCAAGTAGTTCCATAGACAGCACCAAGGTAGGCGTGAGTGGTACTGCCGTAGTGCTTGATGACAATGCAATACTATAGTATATATAGTAATATCTTAATTGGAGTTTAGTAGTATATATGCATTGGGAGTGGTGCTTGTAAGGATATTTAGTATATACTATTGTATTTATATAATATACTACTATGCTTACTAATATATATTCACTTATGAGCCCAGGTGCACAGTACACTAAGAAGGCTATTCTCACTAGTAATGCAAGCACAGGCTATGCCGAAGACTGCTTGTATTTTATCTTTAATACCCGCATGATGCATAATCTATCAAACATGATACTCTGCAGTCTCACCCGGTATGCTGCTTAAGACAGAAGCATAGGGATGGATGAGTTTTAAATGGTAACGACGACTCGCAGGATGAGTTTTGCCAAAGCGAGGTCAGCGAGAGTGTGGCTATCAGGGTGACGAGATAGCGCTAGCTGGTGGTCAGGACCCAGCGAGGTAGCAATATCATAATTTATTAAGAACAGGACTGACCTTATGCTAGCTTAGGCCTTCCACATTTTGGTGCTACGAGCCTGAGTCGATGCTGTTGGCATAGTGTATAATGGCTTAACCTTCATATTTGGCATAGGTGGCTGCTAGTGAAGTGGGTACCACCAGTACTGGTACCCCAAGTAGTTCCATAGACAGCACCACGGCAGGCGTGAGTGGTACTGGGATAGTGCTTGACGACAATACAATACTATAGTATATATAGGAATATCTTAATTGGAGTTTAGTAGTATATATGCATTGGGAGTGGTGCTTATAAGGATATTTAGCATATACTATTGTATTTATATAATATACTACTATGCTTACTAATATATATTCACTTATGAGCCCAGGTGCACAGTAGCCTAAGAAGGCTATTCTTACTAGTAATGCAAGCACAGGCTATGCCGAAGACTGCATGTATTTTATCTTTAATAACTATCTGCTACTGAAGTGGGCACCACTAGTACTGGACCCCAAGTAGTTCCATAGATAGCACCAAGGCAGGCGTGAGTGGTACTGGGATAGTGCTTGATGAGTATACAATACTATAGTATATATAGTAATATCTTAATTGGAGTTTAGTAGTATATATGCATTGGGAGTGGTGCTTGTAAGGATATTTAGTATATACTATTGTATTTATATAATATACTACTATGCTTACTAATATATATTCACTTATGAGCCCAGGTGCAAAGTACACTAAGAAGGCTATTCTCACTAGTAATGCAAGCACAGGCTATGCCGAAGACTGCTTGTATTTTATCTTTAATAACTATCTGCTACTGAAGTGGGTACCACTAGTACTGCTACCCCAAGTAGTTCCATAGATAGCACCAAGGCAGGCGTGAGTGGTACTGGGATAGTGCTTGATGAGTATACAATACTATAGTATATATAGTAATATCTTAATTGGAGTTTAGTAGTATATATGCATTGGGAGTGGTGCTTGTAAGGATATTTAGTATATACTATTGTATTTATATAATATACTACTATGCTTACTAATATATATTCACTTATGAGCCCAGGTACAAAGTACACTAGGAAGGGTATTCTCACTAGTAATGCAAGCACAGGCTATGCCGAAGACTGCATGTATTTTATCTTTAATAACTATCTGCTACTGAAGTGGGCACCACTAGTACTGGACCCCAAGTAGTTCCATAGATAGCACCAAGGCAGGCGTGAGTGGTACTGGGATAGTGCTTGATGAGTATACAATACTATAGTATATATAGTAATAACTTAAATGGAGTTTAGTAGTATATATGCATTGGGAGTGGTGCTTGTAAGGATATTTAGTATATACTATTGTATTTATATAATATACTACTATGCTTACTAATATATATTCACTTATGAGCCCAGGTGCACAGTACACTAGGAAGGGTATTCTTACCTGTAGAGTACAAGCACAGGCTATGCCGAAGACTGCTTGTATTTTATCTTTAATACCCGCATGATGCATAATCTATCAAACATGATACTCTGCAGTCTCACCCGGTATGCTGCTTAAGACAGAAGCATAGGGATGGATGAGTTTTAAATGGTAACGACGACTCGCAGGATGAGTTTTGCCAAAGCGAGGTCAGCGAGAGTGTGGCTATCAGGGTGACGAGATAGCGCTAGCTGGTGTTCAGGACCCAGCGAGGTAGCAATACCGTAATTTATTAAGAACAGGACTGACCTTATGCTAGCTTAGGCCTTCCACATTTTGGTGCTACGAGCCTGAGTCGATGCTGTTGGCATAGTGTATAATGGCTTAACCTTCATATTTGGCATAGCTGGCTGCTACTGAAGTGGGTACCACCAGTACTGGTACCCCAAGTAGTTCCATAGACAGCACCACGGCAGGCGTGAGTGGTACTGGGATAGTGCTTGACGACAATACAATACTATAGTATATATAGGAATATCTTAATTGGAGTTTAGTAGTATATATGCATTGGGAGTGGTGCTTATAAGGATATTTAGCATATACTATTGTATTTATATAATATACTACTATGCTTACTAATACATATTCACTTATGAGCCCAGGTACACAGTAGCACTAGGAAGGGTATTCTTACCTGTAGAGTACAAGCACAGGCTATGCCGAAGACTGTTTGTATTCTATCTTTAATAACTATCTGCTACTGAACTGGGTACCACTAGTACTGCTACCCCAAGTAGTTCCATAGACAGCACCAAGGCAGGCGTGAGTGGTACTGGGATAGTGATTGATGACAATGCAATACTATAGTATATATAGTAATATCTTAATTGGAGTTTAGTAGTATATATGCATTGGGAGTGGTGCTTGTAAGGATATTTAGTATATTACTATTGTACTTATATAATATACTACTATGCTTACTAATATATATTCACTTATGAGCCCAGGTGCACAGTACACTAGGAAGGGTATTCTCACTAGTAATGCAAGCACAGGCTATGCCGAAGACTGTTTGTATTCTATCTTTAATAACTATCTGCTACTGAAGTGGGTACCACTAGTACTGCTACCCCAAGTATTTCCATAGATAGTGCTAAGGTAGGCATGAGTGGTACTGGCATAGTGCTTGATGAGTATGCAATACTATAGTATATATAGTAATATCTTAATTGGAGTTTAGTAGTATATATGCATTGGGAGTGGTGCTTGTAAGGATATTTAGTATATTACTATTGTACTTATATAATATACTACTATGCTTACTAATATATATTCACTTATGAGCCCAGGTGCACAGTACACTAGGAAGGCTATTCTCACTAGTAATGCAAGCACAGGCTATGCCGAAGACTGCTTGTATTTTATCTTTAATAACTATCTGCTACTGAACTGGGTACCACTAGTACTGCTACCCCAAGTAGTTCCATAGATAGCACCAAGGCAGGCGTGAGTGGTACTGGGATAGTGCTTGATGAGTATACAATACTATAGTATATATAGTAATATCTTAATTGGAGTTTAGTAGTATATATGCATTGGGAGTGGTGCTTGTAAGGATATTTAGTATATACTATTGTATTTATATAATATACTACTATGCTTACTAATACATATTCACTTATGAGCCCAGGTACACAGTAGCACTAGGAAGGGTATTCTTACCTGTAGAGTACAAGCACAGGCTATGCCGAAGACTGTTTGTATTCTATCTTTAATAACTATCTGCTACTGAAGTGGGCACCACTAGTACTGGACCCCAAGTAGTTCCATAGATAGCACCAAGGCAGGCGTGAGTGGTACTGGGATAGTGCTTGATGAGTATACAATACTATAGTATATATAGTAATATCTTAATTGGAGTTTAGTAGTATATATGCATTGGGAGTGGTGCCTATAAGGATATTTAGTATATACTATTGTATTTATATAATATACTACTACCCTTACTAATATATATTCACTTATGAGCCCAGGTGCACAGTACACTAGGAAGGGTATTCTTACCTGTAGAGTACAAGCACAGGCTATGCCGAAGACTGTTTGTATTCTATCTTTAATAACTATCTGCTACTGAAGTGGGCACCACTAGTACTGGACCCCAAGTAGTTCCATAGATAGCACCAAGGCAGGCGTGAGTGGTACTGGGATAGTGCTTGATGATTATGCAATACTATAGTATATATAGTAATAACTTAATTGGAGTTTAGTAGTATATATGCATTGGGAGTGGTGCTTGTAAGGATATTTAGTATATACTATTGTATTTATATAATATACTACTATGCTTACTAATACATATTCACTTATGAGCCCAGGTACACAGTAGCACTAGGAAGGGTATTCTTACCTGTAGAGTACAAGCACAGGCTATGCCGAAGACTGCTTGTATTTTATCTTTAATACCCGCATGATGCATAATCTATCAAACATGATACTCTGCAGTCTCACCCGGTATGCTGCTTAAGACAGAAGCATAGGGATGGATGAGTTTTAAATGGTAACGACGACTCGCAGGATGAGTTTTGCCAAAGCGAGGTCAGCGAGAGTGTGGCTATCAGGGTGACGAGATAGCGCTAGCTGGTGGTCAGGACCCAGCGAGGTAGCAATATCATAATTTATTAAGAACAGGACTGACCTTATGCTAGCTTAGGCCTTCCACATTTTGGTGCTACGAGCCTGAGTCGATGCTGTTGGCATAGTGTATAATGGCTTAACCTTCATATTTGGCATAGCTGGCTGCTACTGAAGTGGGTACCACTAGTACTGCTACCCCAAGTAGTTCCATAGACAGCACCAAGGTAGGCGTGAGTGGTACTGCCGTAGTGCTTGATGACAATGCAATACTATAGTATATATAGTAATAACTTAAATGGAGTTTAGTAGTATATATGCATTGGGAGTGGTGCTTGTAAGGATATTTAGTATATACTATTGTATTTATATAATATACTACTATGCTTACTAATATATATTCACTTATGAGCCCAGGTACAAAGTAGCACTAGGAAGGGTATTCTTACCTGTAGAGTACAAGCACAGGCTATGCCGAAGACTGCTTGTATTTTATCTTTAATACCCGCATGATGCATAATCTATCAAACATGATACTCTGCAGTCTCACCCGGTATGCTGCTTAAGACAGAAGCATAGGGATGGATGAGTTTTAAATGGTAACGACGACTCGCAGGATGAGTTTTGCCAAAGCGAGGTCAGCGAGAGTGTGGCTATCAGGGTGACGAGATAGCGCTAGCTGGTGGTCAGGACCCAGCGAGGTAGCAATATCATAATTTATTAAGAACAGGACTGACCTTATGCTAGCTTAGGCCTTCCACATTTTGGTGCTACGAGCCTGAGTCGATGCTGTTGGCATAGTGTATAATGGCTTAACCTTCATATTTGGCATAGGTGGCTGCTAGTGAAGTGGGTACCACCAGTACTGGTACCCCAAGTAGTTCCATAGACAGCACCACGGCAGGCGTGAGTGGTACTGGGATAGTGCTTGACGACAATACAATACTATAGTATATATAGGAATATCTTAATTGGAGTTTAGTAGTATATATGCATTGGGAGTGGTGCTTATAAGGATATTTAGCATATTACTATTGTATTTATAGAATATACTACTATGCTTACTAATATATATTCACTTATGAGCCCAGGTGCACAGTAGCCTAAGAAGGCTATTCTTACTAGTAATGCAAGCACAGGCTATGCCGAAGACTGCATGTATTTTATCTTTAATAACTATCTGCTACTGAAGTGGGTACCACTAGTACTGGTACCCCAAGTATTTCCATAGATAGTGCTAAGGTAGGCGTGAGTGGTACTGCCGTAGTGCTTGATGACAATGCAATACTATAGTATATATAGTAATAACTTAAATGGAGTTTAGTAGTATGTATGCATTGGGAGTGGTGCCTATAAGGATATTTAGTATATACTATTGTATTTATATAATATACTACTACCCTTACTAATATATATTCACTTATGAGCCCAGGTGCACAGTAGCCTAAGAAGGCTATTCTTACTAGTAATGCAAGCACAGGCTATGCCGAAGACTGCATGTATTTTATCTTTAATAACTATCTGCTACTGAAGTGGGCACCACTAGTACTGGACCCCAAGTAGTTCCATAGATAGCACCAAGGCAGGCGTGAGTGGTACTGGGATAGTGCTTGATGAGTATACAATACTATAGTATATATAGTAATATCTTAATTGGAGTTTAGTAGTATATATGCATTGGGAGTGGTGCTTGTAAGGATATTTAGTATATACTATTGTATTTATATAATATACTACTATGCTTACTAATATATATTCACTTATGAGCCCAGGTGCACAGTACACTAGGAAGGCTATTCTCACTAGTAATGCAAGCACAGGCTATGCCGAAGACTGCTTGTATTTTATCTTTAATAACTATCTGCTACTGAAGTGGGTACCACTAGTACTGGTACCCCAAGTATTTCCATAGATAGTGCTAAGGTAGGCGTGAGTGGTACTGCCGTAGTGCTTGATGACAATGCAATACTATAGTATATATAGTAATAACTTAAATGGAGTTTAGTAGTATGTATGCATTGGGAGTGGTGCCTATAAGGATATTTAGTATATTACTATTGTACTTATATAATATACTACTATGCTTACTAATATATATTCACTTATGAGCCCAGGTGCACAGTACACTAGGAAGGCTATTCTCACTAGTAATGCAAGCACAGGCTATGCCGAAGACTGCATGTATTTTATCTTTAATACCCGCATGATGCATAATCTATCAAACATGATACTCTGCAGTCTCACCCGGTATGCTGCTTAAGACAGAAGCATAGGGATGGATGAGTTTTAAATGGTAACGACGACTCGCAGGATGAGTTTTGCCAAAGCGAGGTCAGCGAGAGTGTGGCTATCAGGGTGACGAGATAGCGCTAGCTGGTGGTCAGGACCCAGCAAGGTAGCAATATCATAATTTATTAAGAACAGGACTGACCTTATGCTAGCTTAGGCCTTCCACATTTTGGTGCTACGAGCCTGAGTCGATGCTGTTGGCATAGTGTATAATGGCTTAACCTTCATATTTGGCATAGCTGGCTGCTACTGAAGTGGGTACCACTAGTACTGCTACCCCAAGTAGTTCCATAGACAGCACCAAGGCAGGCGTGAGTGGTACTGGGATAGTGATTGATGACAATGCAATACTATAGTATATATAGTAATATCTTAATTGGAGTTTAGTAGTATATATGCATTGGGAGTGGTGCCTATAAGGATATTTAGTATATTACTATTGTACTTATATAATATACTACTATGCTTACTAATACATATTCACTTATGAGCCCAGGTGCACAGTACACTAGGAAGGGTATTCTTACCTGTAGAGTACAAGCACAGGCTATGCCGAAGACTGCTTGTATTTTATCTTTAATACCCGCATGATGCATAATCTATCAAACATGATACTCTGCAGTCTCACCCGGTATGCTGCTTAAGACAGAAGCATAGGGATGGATGAGTTTTAAATGGTAACGACGACTCGCAGGATGAGTTTTGCCAAAGCGAGGTCAGCGAGAGTGTGGCTATCAGGGTGACGAGATAGCGCTAGCTGGTGGTCAGGACCCAGCGAGGTAGCAATATCATAATTTATTAAGAACAGGACTGACCTTATGCTAGCTTAGGCCTTCCACATTTTGGTGCTACGAGCCTGAGTCGATGCTGTTGGCATAGTGTATAATGGCTTAACCTTCATATTTGGCATAGGTGGCTGCTAGTGAAGTGGGTACCACCAGTACTGGTACCCCAAGTAGTTCCATAGACAGCACCACGGCAGGCGTGAGTGGTACTGGGATAGTGCTTGACGACAATACAATACTATAGTATATATAGGAATATCTTAATTGGAGTTTAGTAGTATATATGCATTGGGAGTGGTGCTTATAAGGATATTTAGCATATACTATTGTATTTATATAATATACTACTATGCTTACTAATACATATTCACTTATGAGCCCAGGTACACAGTAGCACTAGGAAGGGTATTCTTACCTGTAGAGTACAAGCACAGGCTATGCCGAAGACTGTTTGTATTCTATCTTTAATAACTATCTGCTACTGAACTGGGTACCACTAGTACTGCTACCCCAAGTAGTTCCATAGATAGCACCAAGGCAGGCGTGAGTGGTACTGGGATAGTGCTTGATGAGTATACAATACTATAGTATATATAGTAATATCTTAATTGGAGTTTAGTAGTATATATGCATTGGGAGTGGTGCTTGTAAGGATATTTAGTATATACTATTGTATTTATATAATATACTACTATGCTTACTAATACATATTCACTTATGAGCCCAGGTACACAGTAGCACTAGGAAGGGTATTCTTACCTGTAGAGTACAAGCACAGGCTATGCCGAAGACTGTTTGTATTCTATCTTTAATAACTATCTGCTACTGAAGTGGGCACCACTAGTACTGGACCCCAAGTAGTTCCATAGATAGCACCAAGGCAGGCGTGAGTGGTACTGGGATAGTGCTTGATGAGTATACAATACTATAGTATATATAGTAATATCTTAATTGGAGTTTAGTAGTATATATGCATTGGGAGTGGTGCTTGTAAGGATATTTAGTATATTACTATTGTACTTATATAATATACTACTATGCTTACTAATACATATTCACTTATTAACCTAGGTGCACAGTAGCCTAAGAAGGCTATTCTTACTAGTAATGCAAGCACAGGCTATGCCGAATACTGTTTGTATATTCTATCTTTAATACCCGGATGCTGCATAATCTATCAAAAATGATACTCTGCAGTCTCACTCGGTATGCTGCTTAAGACCGAAGCATAGGGATAGATGAGTTTTAGCTTGTAACGACGACTCGCAGGATGAGTTTTACCAAAGCGAGGTCAGCGAGAGTGTTGCTATCAGGGTGACGAGATGGCGCTAGCTGGTGTTCAGGACCCAGCGAGGTAGCAATACCGTAATTTATTAAGAACAGGACTGACCTTATGCTAGCTTAGGCCTTCCACATTTTGGTGCTACGAGCCTGAGTCGATGCTGTTGGCATAGTGTATAATGGCTTAACCTTCATATTTGGCATAGCTGGCTGCTACTGAACTGGGTACCACTAGTACTGCTACCCCAAGTAGTTCCATAGACAGCACCAAGGTAGGCGTGAGTGGTACTGCCGTAGTGCTTGATGACAATGCAATACTATAGTATATATAGTAATATCTTAATTGGAGTTTAGTAGTATATATGCATTGGGAGTGGTGCTTGTAAGGATATTTAGTATATACTATTGTATTTATATAATATACTACTATGCTTACTAATATATATTCACTTATGAGCCCAGGTGCAAAGTACACTAAGAAGGCTATTCTCACTAGTAATGCAAGCACAGGCTATGCCGAAGACTGCTTGTATTTTATCTTTAATAACTATCTGCTACTGAAGTGGGTACCACTAGTACTGCTACCCCAAGTAGTTCCATAGACAGCACCAAGGCAGGCGTGAGTGGTACTGGGATAGTGATTGATGACAATGCAATACTATAGTATATATAGTAATAGCTTAATTGGAGTTTAGTAGTATAGATGCATTGGGAGTGGTGCTTGTAAGGATATTTAGTATATACTATTGTACTTATAGAATATACTACTATGCTTACTAATATATATTCACTTATGAGCCCAGGTGCACAGTACACTAGGAAGGGTATTCTCACTAGTAATGCAAGCACAGGCTATGCCGAAGACTGCTTGTATTTTATCTTTAATACCCGCATGATGCATAATCTATCAAACATGATACTCTGCAGTCTCACCCGGTATGCTGCTTAAGACAGAAGCATAGGGATGGATGAGTTTTAAATGGTAACGACGACTCGCAGGATGAGTTTTGCCAAAGCGAGGTCAGCGAGAGTGTGGCTATCAGGGTGACGAGATAGCGCTAGCTGGTGTTCAGGACCCAGCGAGGTAGCAATATCATAATTTATTAAGAACAGGACTGACCTTATGCTAGCTTAGGCCTTCCACATTTTGGTGCTACGAGCCTGAGTCGATGCTGTTGGCATAGTGTATAATGGCTTAACCTTCATATTTGGCATAGGTGGCTGCTAGTGAAGTGGGTACCACCAGTACTGGTACCCCAAGTAGTTCCATAGACAGCACCACGGCAGGCGTGAGTGGTACTGGGATAGTGCTTGACGACAATACAATACTATAGTATATATAGGAATATCTTAATTGGAGTTTAGTAGTATATATGCATTGGGAGTGGTGCTTATAAGGATATTTAGTATATACTATTGTACTTATATAATATACTACTATGCTTACTAATACATATTCACTTATGAGCCCAGGTGCACAGTACACTAGGAAGGGTATTCTTACCTGTAGAGTACAAGCACAGGCTATGCCGAAGACTGCTTGTATTTTATCTTTAATACCCGCATGATGCATAATCTATCAAACATGATACTCTGCAGTCTCACCCGGTATGCTGCTTAAGACAGAAGCATAGGGATGGATGAGTTTTAAATGGTAACGACGACTCGCAGGATGAGTTTTGCCAAAGCGAGGTCAGCGAGAGTGTGGCTATCAGGGTGACGAGATAGCGCTAGCTGGTGGTCAGGACCCAGCGAGGTAGCAATATCATAATTTATTAAGAACAGGACTGACCTTATGCTAGCTTAGGCCTTCCACATTTTGGTGCTACGAGCCTGAGTCGATGCTGTTGGCATAGTGTATAATGGCTTAACCTTCATATTTGGCATAGGTGGCTGCTAGTGAAGTGGGTACCACCAGTACTGGTACCCCAAGTAGTTCCATAGACAGCACCACGGCAGGCGTGAGTGGTACTGGGATAGTGCTTGACGACAATACAATACTATAGTATATATAGGAATATCTTAATTGGAGTTTAGTAGTATATATGCATTGGGAGTGGTGCTTATAAGGATATTTAGTATATACTATTGTACTTATATAATATACTACTATGCTTACTAATACATATTCACTTATGAGCCCAGGTGCACAGTACACTAGGAAGGGTATTCTTACCTGTAGAGTACAAGCACAGGCTATGCCGAAGACTGTTTGTATTCTATCTTTAATAACTATCTGCTACTGAACTGGGTACCACTAGTACTGCTACCCCAAGTAGTTCCATAGATAGCACCAAGGCAGGCGTGAGTGGTACTGGGATAGTGCTTGATGAGTATACAATACTATAGTATATATAGTAATATCTTAATTGGAGTTTAGTAGTATATATGCATTGGGAGTGGTGCTTGTAAGGATATTTAGTATATACTATTGTATTTATATAATATACTACTATGCTTACTAATACATATTCACTTATGAGCCCAGGTACACAGTAGCACTAGGAAGGGTATTCTTACCTGTAGAGTACAAGCACAGGCTATGCCGAAGACTGTTTGTATTCTATCTTTAATAACTATCTGCTACTGAAGTGGGTACCACTAGTACTGCTACCCCAAGTATTTCCATAGATAGTGCTAAGGTAGGCATGAGTGGTACTGGCATAGTGCTTGATGAGTATACAATACTATAGTATATATAGTAATATCTTAATTGGAGTTTAGTAGTATATATGCATTGGGAGTGGTGCTTGTAAGGATATTTAGCATATACTATTGTACTTATAGAATATACTACTATGCTTACTAATATATATTCACTTATGAGCCCAGGTGCACAGTACACTAGGAAGGGTATTCTCACTAGTAATGCAAGCACAGGCTATGCCGAAGACTGCTTGTATTTTATCTTTAATACCCGCATGATGCATAATCTATCAAACATGATACTCTGCAGTCTCACCCGGTATGCTGCTTAAGACAGAAGCATAGGGATGGATGAGTTTTAAATGGTAACGACGACTCGCAGGATGAGTTTTGCCAAAGCGAGGTCAGCGAGAGTGTTGCTATCAGGGTGACGAGATAGCGCTAGCTGGTGGTCAGGACCCAGCGAGGTAGCAATATCATAATTTATTAAGAACAGGACTGACCTTATGCTAGCTTAGGCCTTCCACATTTTGGTGCTACGAGCCTGAGTCGATGCTGTTGGCATAGTGTATAATGGCTTAACCTTCATATTTGGCATAGCTGGCTGCTACTGAACTGGATACCACTAGTACTGGTACCCCAAGTATTTCCATAGATAGTGCTAAGGCAGGCGTGAGTGGTACTGGGATAGTGATTGATGACAATGCAATACTATAGTATATATAGTAATAGCTTAAATGGAGTTTAGTAGTATGTATGCATTGGGAGTGGTGCTTGTAAGGATATTTAGTATATTACTATTGTATTTATATAATATACTACTATGCTTACTAATATATATTCACTTATGAGCCCAGGTGCACAGTACACTAGGAAGGGTATTCTCACTAGTAATGCAAGCACAGGCTATGCCGAAGACTGCTTGTATTTTATCTTTAATACCCGCATGATGCATAATCTATCAAACATGATACTCTGCAGTCTCACCCGGTATGCTGCTTAAGACAGAAGCATAGGGATGGATGAGTTTTAAATGGTAACGACGACTCGCAGGATGAGTTTTGCCAAAGCGAGGTCAGCGAGAGTGTGGCTATCAGGGTGACGAGATAGCGCTAGCTGGTGTTCAGGACCCAGCGAGGTAGCAATATCATAATTTATTAAGAACAGGACTGACCTTATGCTAGCTTAGGCCTTCCACATTTTGGTGCTACGAGCCTGAGTCGATGCTGTTGGCATAGTGTATAATGGCTTAACCTTCATATTTGGCATAGCTGGCTGCTACTGAACTGGGTACCACTAGTACTGGTACCCCAAGTATTTCCATAGATAGTGCTAAGGTAGGCGTGAGTGGTACTGCCGTAGTGCTTGATGACAATGCAATACTATAGTATATATAGTAATAACTTAAATGGAGTTTAGTAGTATGTATGCATTGGGAGTGGTGCTTGTAAGGATATTTAGTATATTACTATTGTATTTATAGAATATACTACTATGCTTACTAATACATATTCACTTATGAGCCCAGGTGCAAAGTACACTAAGAAGGCTATTCTCACTAGTAATGCAAGCACAGGCTATGCCGAAGACTGCTTGTATTTTATCTTTAATAACTATCTGCTACTGAAGTGGGTACCACTAGTACTGCTACCCCAAGTAGTTCCATAGATAGCACCAAGGCAGGCGTGAGTGGTACTGGGATAGTGCTTGATGAGTATGCAATACTATAGTATATATAGTAATATCTTAATTGGAGTTTAGTAGTATATATGCATTGGGAGTGGTGCTTGTAAGGATATTTAGTATATACTATTGTATTTATATAATATACTACTATGCTTACTAATACATATTCACTTATGAGCCCAGGTACACAGTAGCACTAGGAAGGGTATTCTTACCTGTAGAGTACAAGCACAGGCTATGCCGAAGACTGTTTGTATTCTATCTTTAATAACTATCTGCTACTGAAGTGGGCACCACTAGTACTGGACCCCAAGTAGTTCCATAGACAGCACCAAGGCAGGCGTGAGTGGTACTGCCGTAGTGCTTGATGACAATGCAATACTATAGTATATATAGTAATAACTTAAATGGAGTTTAGTAGTATGTATGCATTGGGAGTGGTGCTTGTAAGGATATTTAGTATATACTATTGTACTTATAGAATATACTACTATGCTTACTAATACATATTCACTTATGAGCCCAGGTGCAAAGTACACTAAGAAGGCTATTCTCACTAGTAATGCAAGCACAGGCTATGCCGAAGACTGCTTGTATTTTATCTTTAATACCCGCATGATGCATAATCTATCAAACATGATACTCTGCAGTCTCACCCGGTATGCTGCTTAAGACAGAAGCATAGGGATGGATGAGTTTTAAATGGTAACGACGACTCGCAGGATGAGTTTTGCCAAAGCGAGGTCAGCGAGAGTGTGGCTATCAGGGTGACGAGATAGCGCTAGCTGGTGTTCAGGACCCAGCGAGGTAGCAATATCATAATTTATTAAGAACAGGACTGACCTTATGCTAGCTTAGGCCTTCCACATTTTGGTGCTACGAGCCTGAGTCGATGCTGTTGGCATAGTGTATAATGGCTTAACCTTCATATTTGGCATAGCTGGCTGCTACTGAACTGGGTACCACTAGTACTGGTACCCCAAGTATTTCCATAGATAGTGCTAAGGTAGGCGTGAGTGGTACTGCCGTAGTGCTTGATGACAATGCAATACTATAGTATATATAGTAATAACTTAAATGGAGTTTAGTAGTATGTATGCATTGGGAGTGGTGCCTATAAGGATATTTAGTATATACTATTGTATTTATATAATATACTACTATGCTTACTAATATATATTCACTTATGAGCCCAGGTGCAAAGTACACTAGGAAGGGTATTCTCACTAGTAATGCAAGCACAGGCTATGCCGAAGACTGCATGTATTTTATCTTTAATACCCGCATGATGCATAATCTATCAAACATGATACTCTGCAGTCTCACCCGGTATGCTGCTTAAGACAGAAGCATAGGGATGGATGAGTTTTAAATGGTAACGACGACTCGCAGGATGAGTTTTGCCAAAGCGAGGTCAGCGAGAGTGTTGCTATCAGGGTGACGAGATAGCGCTAGCTGGTGGTCAGGACCCAGCGAGGTAGCAATATCATAATTTATTAAGAACAGGACTGACCTTATGCTAGCTTAGGCCTTCCACATTTTGGTGCTACGAGCCTGAGTCGATGCTGTTGGCATAGTGTATAATGGCTTAACCTTCATATTTGGCATAGCTGGCTGCTACTGAACTGGGTACCACTAGTACTGCTACCCCAAGTAGTTCCATAGATAGCACCAAGGCAGGCGTGAGTGGTACTGGGATAGTGATTGATGACAATGCAATACTATAGTATATATAGTAATAGCTTAAATGGAGTTTAGTAGTATATATGCATTGGGAGTGGTGCTTGTAAGGATATTTAGTATATACTATTGTATTTATATAATATACTACTACCCTTACTAATACATATTCACTTATGAGCCCAGGTGCACAGTACACTAGGAAGGGTATTCTCACCTGTAGAGTACAAGCACAGGCTATGCCGAAGACTGTTTGTATTCTATCTTTAATAACTATCTGCTACTGAAGTGGGCACCACTAGTACTGGACCCCAAGTAGTTCCATAGATAGCACCAAGGCAGGCGTGAGTGGTACTGGGATAGTGATTGATGACAATGCAATACTATAGTATATATAGTAATATCTTAATTGGAGTTTAGTAGTATATATGCATTGGGAGTGGTGCTTGTAAGGATATTTAGTATATTACTATTGTATTTATATAATATACTACTATGCTTACTAATATATATTCACTTATGAGCCCAGGTGCACAGTAGCACTAAGAAGGGTATTCTTACCTGTAGAGTACAAGCACAGGCTATGCCGAAGACTGCTTGTATTTTATCTTTAATACCCGCATGATGCATAATCTATCAAACATGATACTCTGCAGTCTCACCCGGTATGCTGCTTAAGACAGAAGCCTAGGGATAGATGAGTTTTAAATGGTAACGACGACTCGCAGGATGAGTTTTGCCAAAGCGAGGTCAGCGAGAGTGTGGCTATCAGGGTGACGAGATAGCGCTAGCTGGTGGTCAGGACCCAGCGAGGTAGCAATATCATAATTTATTAAGAACAGGACTGACCTTATGCTAGCTTAGGCCTTCCACATTTTGGTGCTACGAGCCTGAGTCGATGCTGTTGGCATAGTGTATAATGGCTTAACCTTCATATTTGGCATAGCTGGCTGCTACTGAACTGGGTACCACTAGTACTGGTACCCCAAGTATTTCCATAGATAGTGCTAAGGTAGGCGTGAGTGGTACTGCCGTAGTGCTTGATGACAATGCAATACTATAGTATATATAGTAATAACTTAAATGGAGTTTAGTAGTATGTATGCATTGGGAGTGGTGCCTATAAGGATATTTAGTATATACTATTGTATTTATATAATATACTACTATGCTTACTAATATATATTCACTTATGAGCCCAGGTGCAAAGTACACTAGGAAGGGTATTCTCACTAGTAATGCAAGCACAGGCTATGCCGAAGACTGCATGTATTTTATCTTTAATACCCGCATGATGCATAATCTATCAAACATGATACTCTGCAGTCTCACCCGGTATGCTGCTTAAGACAGAAGCATAGGGATGGATGAGTTTTAAATGGTAACGACGACTCGCAGGATGAGTTTTGCCAAAGCGAGGTCAGCGAGAGTGTGGCTATCAGGGTGACGAGATAGCGCTAGCTGGTGGTCAGGACCCAGCGAGGTAGCAATATCATAATTTATTAAGAACAGGACTGACCTTATGCTAGCTTAGGCCTTCCACATTTTGGTGCTACGAGCCTGAGTCGATGCTGTTGGCATAGTGTATAATGGCTTAACCTTCATATTTGGCATAGGTGGCTGCTAGTGAAGTGGGTACCACCAGTACTGGTACCCCAAGTAGTTCCATAGACAGCACCACGGCAGGCGTGAGTGGTACTGGGATAGTGCTTGACGACAATACAATACTATAGTATATATAGGAATATCTTAATTGGAGTTTAGTAGTATATATGCATTGGGAGTGGTGCTTATAAGGATATTTAGTATATACTATTGTACTTATATAATATACTACTATGCTTACTAATACATATTCACTTATGAGCCCAGGTGCACAGTACACTAGGAAGGGTATTCTTACCTGTAGAGTACAAGCACAGGCTATGCCGAAGACTGTTTGTATTCTATCTTTAATAACTATCTGCTACTGAAGTGGGCACCACTAGTACTGGACCCCAAGTAGTTCCATAGACAGCACCAAGGCAGGCGTGAGTGGTACTGGGATAGTGCTTGACGACAATACAATACTATAGTATATATAGTAATATCTTAAATGGAGTTTAGTAGTATAGATGCATTGGGAGTGGTGCCTATAAGGATATATAATATATTACTATTGTATTTATAGAATATACTACTACCCTTAATAATATATATTCACTTATGAGCCCAGGTGCAAAGTACACTAAGAAGGCTATTCTCACTAGTAATGCAAGCACAGGCTATGCCGAAGACTGCTTGTATTTTATCTTTAATACCCGCATGATGCATAATCTATCAAACATGATACTCTGCAGTCTCACCCGGTATGTTTATTAAGACCGAAGCATAGGGATGGATGAGTTTTAAATGGTAACGACGACTCGCAGGATGAGTTTTGCCAAAGCGAGGTCAGCGAGAGTGTGGCTATCAGGGTGACGAGATAGCGCTAGCTGGTGGTCAGGACCCAGCGAGGTAGCAATATCATAATTTATTAAGAACAGGACTGACCTTATGCTAGCTTAGGCCTTCCACATTTTGGTGCTACGAGCCTGAGTCGATGCTGTTGGCATAGTGTATAATGGCTTAACCTTCATATTTGGCATAGCTGGCTGCTACTGAAGTGGGTACCACTAGTACTGCTACCCCAAGTAGTTCCATAGACAGCACCAAGGCAGGCGTGAGTGGTACTGGGATAGTGATTGATGAGTATGCAATACTATAGTATATATAGTAATAACTTAAATGGAGTTTAGTAGTATGTATGCATTGGGAGTGGTGCTTGTAAGGATATTTAGTATATTACTATTGTACTTATATAATATACTACTATGCTTACTAATACATATTCACTTATGAGCCCAGGTGCACAGTACACTAGGAAGGCTATTCTCACTAGTAATGCAAGCACAGGCTATGCCGAAGACTGTTTGTATATTCTATGTGTAGTACCTGCCTGCTACTGAACTGGGTACCACTAGTACTGGTACCCCAAGTAGTTCCATAGACAGCACCAAGGCAGGCGTGAGTGGTACTGGGATAGTGCTTGATGATTATGCAATACTATAGTATATATAGTAATAACTTAATTGGAGTTTAGTAGTATGTATGCATTGGGAGTGGTGCTTGTAAGGATATTTAGTATATACTATTGTATTTATATAATATACTACTATGCTTACTAATATATATTCACTTATGAGCCCAGGTACAAAGTACACTAGGAAGGGTATTCTCACTAGTAATGCAAGCACAGGCTATGCCGAAGACTGCATGTATTTTATCTTTAATAACTATCTGCTACTGAAGTGGGCACCACTAGTACTGGACCCCAAGTAGTTCCATAGATAGCACCAAGGCAGGCGTGAGTGGTACTGGGATAGTGATTGATGAGTATACAATACTATAGTATATATAGTAATATCTTAATTGGAGTTTAGTAGTATATATGCATTGGGAGTGGTGCTTGTAAGGATATTTAGTATATACTATTGTATTTATATAATATACTACTATGCTTACTAATATATATTCACTTATGAGCCCAGGTACAAAGTAGCACTAGGAAGGGTATTCTTACCTGTAGAGTACAAGCACAGGCTATGCCGAAGACTGCTTGTATTTTATCTTTAATACCCGCATGATGCATAATCTATCAAACATGATACTCTGCAGTCTCACCCGGTATGCTGCTTAAGACAGAAGCATAGGGATGGATGAGTTTAAATGGTAACGACGACTCGCAGGATGAGTTTGCCAAAGCGAGGTCAGCGAGAGTGTGGCTATCAGGGTGACGAGATAGCGCTAGCTGGTGGTCAGGACCCAGCGAGGTAGCAATATCATAATTTATTAAGAACAGGACTGACCTTATGCTAGCTTAGGCCTTCCACATTTTGGTGCTACGAGCCTGAGTCGATGCTGTTGGCATAGTGTATAATGGCTTAACCTTCATATTTGGCATAGCTGGCTGCTACTGAAGTGGGTACCACTAGTACTGCTACCCCAAGTAGTTCCATAGACAGCACCAAGGCAGGCGTGAGTGGTACTGGGATAGTGATTGATGACAATGCAATACTATAGTATATATAGTAATAACTTAATTGGAGTTTAGTAGTATGTATGCATTGGGAGTGGTGCCTATAAGGATATTTAGTATATTACTATTGTATTTATAGAATATACTACTATGCTTACTAATACATATTCACTTATGAGCCCAGGTACAAAGTAGCACTAGGAAGGGTATTCTTACCTGTAGAGTACAAGCACAGGCTATGCCGAAGACTGTTTGTATTCTATCTTTAATAACTATCTGCTACTGAAGTGGGCACCACTAGTACTGGACCCCAAGTAGTTCCATAGACAGCACCAAGGCAGGCGTGAGTGGTACTGGGATAGTGCTTGATGATTATGCAATACTATAGTATATATAGTAATAACTTAATTGGAGTTTAGTAGTATGTATGCATTGGGAGTGGTGCTTGTAAGGATATTTAGTATATACTATTGTATTTATATAATATACTACTATGCTTACTAATATATATTCACTTATGAGCCCAGGTGCACAGTACACTAGGAAGGGTATTCTTACCTGTAGAGTACAAGCACAGGCTATGCCGAAGACTGCTTGTATTTTATCTTTAATACCCGCATGATGCATAATCTATCAAACATGATACTCTGCAGTCTCACCCGGTATGCTGCTTAAGACAGAAGCATAGGGATGGATGAGTTTTAAATGGTAACGACGACTCGCAGGATGAGTTTTGCCAAAGCGAGGTCAGCGAGAGTGTGGCTATCAGGGTGACGAGATAGCGCTAGCTGGTGGTCAGGACCCAGCAAGGTAGCAATATCATAATTTATTAAGAACAGGACTGACCTTATGCTAGCTTAGGCCTTCCACATTTTGGTGCTACGAGCCTGAGTCGATGCTGTTGGCATAGTGTATAATGGCTTAACCTTCATATTTGGCATAGCTGGCTGCTACTGAACTGGGTACCACTAGTACTGCTACCCCAAGTAGTTCCATAGATAGCACCAAGGCAGGCGTGAGTGGTACTGGCATAGTGCTTGATGAGTATGCAATACTATAGTATATATAGGAATAACTTAATTGGAGTTTAGTAGTATATATGCATTGGGAGTGGTGCTTGTAAGGATATTTAGTATATTACTATTGTACTTATATAATATACTACTATGCTTACTAATATATATTCACTTATGAGCCCAGGTGCACAGTACACTAGGAAGGCTATTCTCACTAGTAATGCAAGCACAGGCTATGCCGAAGACTGCTTGTATTTTATCTTTAATAACTATCTGCTACTGAAGTGGGTACCACTAGTACTGCTACCCCAAGTAGTTCCATAGATAGCACCAAGGCAGGCGTGAGTGGTACTGGGATAGTGCTTGATGAGTATGCAATACTATAGTATATATAGTAATATCTTAATTGGAGTTTAGTAGTATATATGCATTGGGAGTGGGTGCCTATAAGGATATTTAGTATATTACTATTGTATTTATAGAATATACTACTATGCTTACTAATACATATTCACTTATGAGCCCAGGTACAAAGTAGCACTAGGAAGGGTATTCTTACCTGTAGAGTACAAGCACAGGCTATGCCGAAGACTGTTTGTATATTCTATGTGTAGTACCTGCCTGCTACTGAAGTGGGTACCACTAGTACTGCTACCCCAAGTAGTTCCATAGACAGCACCAAGGCAGGCGTGAGTGGTACTGGGATAGTGCTTGATGATTATGCAATACTATAGTATATATAGTAATATCTTAAATGGAGTTTAGTAGTATGTATGCATTGGGAGTGGTGCCTATAAGGATATTTAGTATATTACTATTGTATTTATATAATATACTACTATACTTACTAATATATATTCACTTATGAGCCCAGGTGCACAGTAGCACTAGGAAGGGTATTCTTACCTGTAGAGTACAAGCACAGGCTATGCCGAAGACTGTTTGTATTCTATCTTTAATAACTATCTGCTACTGAAGTGGGTACCACTAGTACTGCTACCCCAAGTAGTTCCATAGACAGCACCAAGGCAGGCGTGAGTGGTACTGGGATAGTGCTTGATGACAATGCAATACTATAGTATATATAGTAATATCTTAAATGGAGTTTAGTAGTATGTATGCATTGGGAGTGGTGCCTATAAGGATATTTAGTATATTACTATTGTATTTATATAATATACTACTATGCTTACTAATATATATTCACTTATGAGCCCAGGTGCACAGTACACTAGGAAGGGTATTCTTACCTGTAGAGTACAAGCACAGGCTATGCCGAAGACTGCTTGTATTTTATCTTTAATACCCGCATGATGCATAATCTATCAAACATGATACTCTGCAGTCTCACCCGGTATGCTGCTTAAGACAGAAGCATAGGGATGGATGAGTTTTAAATGGTAACGACGACTCGCAGGATGAGTTTTGCCAAAGCGAGGTCAGCGAGAGTGTGGCTATCAGGGTGACGAGATAGCGCTAGCTGGTGGTCAGGACCCAGCGAGGTAGCAATATCATAATTTATTAAGAACAGGACTGACCTTATGCTAGCTTAGGCCTTCCACATTTTGGTGCTACGAGCCTGAGTCGATGCTGTTGGCATAGTGTATAATGGCTTAACCTTCATATTTGGCATAGCTGGCTGCTACTGAACTGGGCACCACTAGTACTGGACCCCAAGTAGTTCCATAGATAGCACCAAGGCAGGCGTGAGTGGTACTGGGATAGTGATTGATGACAATGCAATACTATAGTATATATAGTAATAACTTAAATGGAGTTTAGTAGTATGTATGCATTGGGAGTGGTGCTTGTAAGGATATTTAGTATATTACTATTGTACTTATATAATATACTACTATGCTTACTAATACATATTCACTTATGAGCCCAGGTGCACAGTACACTAGGAAGGGTATTCTTACCTGTAGAGTACAAGCACAGGCTATGCCGAAGACTGTTTGTATTCTATCTTTAATAACTATCTGCTACTGAAGTGGGCACCACTAGTACTGGACCCCAAGTATTTCCATAGACAGCACCACGGCAGGCGTGAGTGGTACTGGGATAGTGCTTGACGACAATACAATACTATAGTATATATAGTAATATCTTAAATGGAGTTTAGTAGTATAGATGCATTGGGAGTGGTGCCTATAAGGATATATAATATATTACTATTGTATTTATAGAATATACTACTACCCTTAATAATATATATTCACTTATGAGCCCAGGTACACAGTAGCCTAAGAAGGCTATTCTTACCTGTAGAGTACAAGCACAGGCTATGCCGAAGACTGTTTGTATTCTATCTTTAATAACTATCTGCTACTGAAGTGGGCACCACTAGTACTGGACCCCAAGTAGTTCCATAGATAGCACCAAGGCAGGCGTGAGTGGTACTGGGATAGTGCTTGATGAGTATACAATACTATAGTATATATAGTAATATCTTAATTGGAGTTTAGTAGTATATATGCATTGGGAGTGGTGCTTGTAAGGATATTTAGTATATACTATTGTATTTATATAATATACTACTATGCTTACTAATATATATTCACTTATGAGCCCAGGTACAAAGTAGCACTAGGAAGGCTATTCTCACTAGTAATGCAAGCACAGGCTATGCCGAAGACTGCATGTATTCTATCTTTAATACCCGCATGATGCATAATCTATCAAACATGATACTCTGCAGTCTCACCCGGTATGCTGCTTAAGACAGAAGCATAGGGATGGATGAGTTTTAAATGGTAACGACGACTCGCAGGATGAGTTTTGCCAAAGCGAGGTCAGCGAGAGTGTTGCTATCAGGGTGACGAGATAGCGCTAGCTGGTGGTCAGGACCCAGCGAGGTAGCAATATCATAATTTATTAAGAACAGGACTGACCTTATGCTAGCTTAGGCCTTCCACATTTTGGTGCTACGAGCCTGAGTCGATGCTGTTGGCATAGTGTATAATGGCTTAACCTTCATATTTGGCATAGCTGGCTGCTACTGAACTGGGTACCACTAGTACTGCTACCCCAAGTAGTTCCATAGATAGCACCAAGGCAGGCGTGAGTGGTACTGGCATAGTGCTTGATGAGTATGCAATACTATATATATAGAATAACTTAATTGGAGTTTAGTATATATATGCATTGGAGTGGTGCTTGTAAGATATTTAGTATATTACTATTGTACTTATATAATTATATATCTTACTAATATATATTCACTTATGAGCCAGGTGCACAGTACACTAGGAAGGCTATTCTCACTAGTAATGCAAGCACAGGCTATGGAAGACTGCTTGTATTTATCTTTAATAACTATCTGCTACTGAATGGTACCACTAAGTAAAGTTTCCATAGATAGCACCAAGGCAGGCGTGAGTGGTACTGGGATAGTGCTTGATGAGTATACAATACTATAGTATATATAGTAATATCTTAATTGGAGTTTAGTAGTATGTATGCATTGGGAGTGGTGCTTGTAAGGATATTTAGTATATTACTATTGTATTTATATAATATACTACTATGCTTACTAATATATATTCACTTATGACCAGGTACAAAGTAGCACTAGAAGTATTCTCATAGTAATGCAAGCACAGGCTATGGAAGACTGCTTGTATTTTATCTTTAATAACTATCTGCTACTGAAGTGGGTACCTAGTATGCTACCCAAGTAGTTCCATAGATAGCACCAAGGCAGGCGTGAGTGGTACTGGATAGTGCTTGATGAGTATGCAATACTATAGTATATATAGTAATATCTTAATTGGAGTTTAGTAGTATGTATGCATTGGGAGTGGTGCTTGTAAGGATATTTAGTATATTACTATTGTATTTATATAATATACTACTATGCTTACTAATATATATTCACTTATGAGCCCAGGTACAAAGTAGCACTAGGAAGGCTATTCTCACTAGTAATGCAAGCACAGGCTATGCCGAAGACTGCATGTATTCTATCTTTAATACCCGCATGATGCATAATCTATCAAAAATGATAGTCTGCAGTCTCACTCGGTATGTTTATTAAGACAGAAGCATAGGGATGGATTAATGTTAGATGGTAACGATGCCTCGTAGGATGAGTTTTACTAGAGGGCAGCTAGGTCAGCAGAAGATGCTACTTATTGCATCTAGTAACGATAGGGATGCGTGGGATCATGCATAGCGGATGAGCTAATGTATTTTTAGGAAACTCATACATTCACTAAGAATGCGTGATAGTTAAGTAGTATTGTATATTATTAATTCCATACTAGCGCTTAAAGGCAGATGGAAAAGTTACCCGAGTTCATTTTATACTTTTTAGTTCGTAAAACGCTTAACATTCATTAATTATAATATGTATTAAATTATGTATTATAAATGCAAGTAGAGTTTTTTATTCATAGTATAATATTACATTAATGTATAATATTGATATATTATATTTTACATCTTTCCTATTTCCTTCTTAAATGACTGCAGATTTATCTATCGAGTTTGAAGCTATTCCATTTTCAGTTGATGATGATTAAAATGTAATAGTTAGTAACACTATTTTATAGATTAAGTTTACGATAAGAGATAATGAAATTAGTTAATCTATCTAGCTTGATAGTGAATAGAAATATATTCTACGCGCCAATATTAGTACTGTGGATCAACTTTGCGCTGTATAAATAGTACTACTGTACAAAAAGTTAAAAAAAATTATACCAAACTGTACTATATAGCTAGTATAAAAACATAAATTTTTTGCGTATGAGGATCTTTACTTCTGGAATAATATTGGAATTGTAGCTGCCCAAATGGGACTTAAGACCAAATCAATTAAGATATATAAAGACCATAAAGGGGAAAATTAAACACCAGATTTAGATCTTTATCTAGCAGAGATCAATTAGTACGATTTACAATATATTTCATTTTATGATAGCTTCGACACATTGACGATTCTATAACCAGAAGGTATAAACAAGTGTGCTTTCCATGAAAATTTAATACTGACCTAGTTAGCTGCAATCTAATATTAGACTACAGAAGAGTACCCATTGATCTTGCCATTAGTTTTTGGATTTTCTGCATATCAGTTATATACTGACAGATTTGTTCAAATTTTTTAGAAAGCTGAAGTTGCATCAGCATAGGATCTTAAGCATTCTATTTTAAGAAAAATATTCGAATTGTCCAATATTGTTTATAACGAACAAGTATTACCAGATAAATTTAAAGTTATGAATCTGTTCCAACTACCTATCCACTTTCTTGGTACAGGTATTTGCCTGTTCATGTTCCAGCAGCTCTGCCACGTGTCCTACCTCTTCAAGGCAGAATATTTCGCATTGTTCTCATTGATTGGAAATGAAGTAGCAGACACGCTTACGAATGCAGTCATAAGCCAGAGCTCCAAGTCTGGGAAAAGTGTAGCTCTCTACACGTAGTACTTTTTCCACCTCCTGATGGGGAATGTTCCAATGTTGTTTAATATGAGATCTGATAATGCGTAGCCTCTTTATGAGTACTACACAGAAAATTTTCATAGCAGCCTAGCCTAATAATACATAGATGTATATAACTTAAGCGAAATTAAAAAAATAAGTTAAGTTAAAAATTTAAAGGAAGATAAAGAATTAAAGGAAGTTGAAGATTTAAATAAATAGAAAGATTCAAAGGAAGTTGAAGATTTGAAGAAAGATAAAGATTTTAATAATACTATACTTCAAAGTGTGTGCAACTTTCATTAATTCTAATTGACAAGTCTAGGCAAAGTTTCACACCTATTTTATAAAATGGTAATTTTCATAGAAAATATTAAGGATATTAAGAATATTAAGAATGATAAAGGGGATGCTACTTTTGATCTATTAGATACTGTGAAGAACCTGTAATATAACAATCACATATTTACAAAATTTGAATTGTTTAAAAACCGGAATTTTTTTATTTACAAAAAGGATGATGATACCTCTGGTATTTTAGATGACTAAATATTGGAAAGATCAAAGAAACAAACGTAGCATTAAACACCTATTATTCTAGTTGATGAGTACTTATAATCTCAGAAGAGTAAGTTCCCTAAATGCGTTAAGTTGTGCCAGATGATCTTCATGCGTTATGAGGAGAAACTGATTTAGTTAGGCAAAAAATAGTATATAAAGATATAAACCATGTTGGATAGTGATGAGTTTAAGGTGATAAATACATTCGCAGCTATCAAATATAAACAACATCATTTGGTTATTAATGTTATTTTGCCGCTTCTGAGTAAAGAGCTTCTGGAATCAGCAAAAACTGAACTGGACAAAATTAGTATGTCAGATCTATTCTAAAATAAAGGTATAGACTTGTATCAAACTCTTGAAAACATTATAACCAGTGTTTAATCACAAAATGCAGATTAGAGATTCTATACTATACACGGCAACCAAAAAATTATGATAGAATATTTGAAGTCTCTTAATAGTTTACTAGGAAAATCTGAGTACATTCTCATAGCGATGGAGTATCTTCGCCTCGAGATTGATGATTACGACCTTCTCGACGAGCTAGTCGTTCACTCACCGCAGATATTAAACATTAGGAACAGAACATAATTTAGAGAAATATTCTTTTCAGGAATGGTATCTTACAGGAATCGAGGACAGTACTATGAAGATTTTGAAACTAATTTCTACAAATTGATCCTATCGTTGTTCAACCCCAGAGGGGTAGAAACAGCGTTTTGGAAGACTTTTTCAATTGTAGCAATGATAGCTGTAAAACTAAACGCGGTTACATTAAGACCTAAGGATATAATAGCAAATACAGTCATTAGCATATAATTTGTTATGTAAAAATTTTGGAAATATTCGGTTAAAGAATTAATCTATGAGTACTTTGGTGTTAGTAAGTCGCCAGATTTGGAAGAAGATCAACGCAAAGAATAATAGGCTGACAATTTTATTTCAATGTTTCATGAAGAACATAAACCATTATTAGAAAGCTTATAAAAAACTTTTGACACCACGAAATTGTTGTTTGTACCAGATGTAAAGCAGTCTACTGTAATTATGGTGGGAACAGATCTTACCGTAATTAATTTTCTTACAGTAAATTAGTTTTGCTACAATGCTATGTCAAGTAGAGCTAATATGGGTTACATTAATACTTAAATATTAGGATATGTTCAGCCTCACGCGTCATTACTGTCTAGCTTGCAGTACGAGTAGCGTCGGATGGTAGTGGATGCTACTGGTTATGTCAAGTCAGTAGGTGCTATACCAGGTACAGTCAAGACATTTGCTAAAGACACCCCAATTTTGGTATCGCTACTGTACTCGATGATGACGGAGAAGTCGGTTGAGATGCAGTTCATGTGCTCCTCGGTGTGCCCGTCTATATGGTTTTAGCATAAGTAAAAAATATTAAGTTTCAATGCAACCAGCAGTCATGTAGTCAGTTTTTGTGTAGAAGGTAAAAAGTAAATTCCAGAGCAAACTATGTATCAGTTTGATAGCCTCACCTAAACCTATAACAATATTATCATACACAAAGGTGCTGAGAATGACGCTAAATTTAAGCTCACAAAAGGAGATGCTCATTTTGAATTACTACAAGATAATCAAAATTATAATATCAGCTGCATTGTATCGTCGACTCTGAACTACGAGGTGGTATCCGTTTTGAACTATTAGCTCATGCTTGCATTTATAGCGAAATATTCAACCTCAACGATAAGTATAGCAGATGCTTAAGATACTCTGTAGTAACTGTCTAAGTTCTTCTAAAGAAGCGTATTACTTGAATTTATGCAGGTCATCCTGTTCGTGGCGAAGCTCACATGGCAGTCGGAAATCCTAATTACGAACATTTCCCTGATTATGAAGTAAGTGGACACTGGGCATGTCTACGTCTAATACTTGCATGATGGAAGTATTGATTCCGATAAAAGCGAGGATGTTTTTAAATTGCTGAGAAGAACGTCCGTACCGCATAATTTTATGTTCCTAAACCCCACTTTTGACTACGCGTTTCAAAGTTTTAATAAAAACCCAACTATTTCTATATATGAATAGGTGCTGGATGATTCGGTAGCAGCTGCGAAAGAAACTTTTCAGTTGCTGCGTTAGGGGCTACCAGTCTAGCCAGAAAGTACCACCAAAAAGGAAGAATCCTCCGCCAAAGAAGCCATTGTGGAGTAGGATGGTGGAGCTCAGGCTGATGTTGGCAGCACACCACCACCATAAGAGAGTTAACTACCTAAAACTCAGGATGAAGCGTAGGAAAAATTAAAAGACAAATAAACAGGCCCTATGCTAATTATCGTGATCCCTTTCGACAAGAAGATGTGCTTTACGGATAGTTTGGACAAAGCAAAGCACAAAATATTTGACTTCATCGTCACGTTCCACGGGTACCCTGACCTCCGTTTGGAGAAAATAGATGGCTGCCAAGTGCTTCCGATAGAGTGCGGTCACCATGTCCCCGAAGTGTTGGCCGAAAAGGTTAAAGCGTTCACGCTTAATAATGTATTACAGCTTGGACTTGATAGGAAAGGAGGAAACTAGTTATTAAAAATATAGGAAAAGTCTGAGCAGTTTGTATTAGACCAGTAGACCAAGGAAAGACTGCCTAAGCAAAACGTGCCACCCAAGTTTGAAGACAAGATGCAGTGCCAGGTTTTCAAAATAAAGAATCCCAAGTTGGATTACACTGAGATATTTGCAGCCTTAGATGACTAAAATATAATGATAAATATTTTCAAAGATAATGACTATTAATACCTTTTGCTTATCGATGAGAAGAGAGATTGTGCTACTAAGTATGATGCGATACGTGAGAAATTTAGTGTGGAAGCCAAGGATTCCACCTTAACTATTGATAAACTTTGTAGTGTGAGGGGAACTTCCATTTTGCATTAGTATGTGCCATAAGGTTTTATCTTACCGAAGTAGACGGTGAATTTAGATTTAAAGTTAATATAGGACTATAGTATTGTTGTTAAGAAACTAGCTACTAAGTTTTAGTCATTGCATTTTACATGTAACAACAGTAAAAATGAGATTTAAGTCACATTCAATAGCGATACCGATCTATTGGAGTTTTTGACATCGATAAGTCTAGGAATTGTGTCCATTATTGAAAATAATAATATCTACACCATGTTAGTTGTATATTTACCTGATGAGCAAGTTATTGCTAATAAGGAAAAAGAAGCCTTATTGGAAAAGGAAATATTAAAAAATATATACAAAGAACCGCTATACGAAATCTGCAAGAAGAATTACGATGCCTATGGAAAATCTGGCAAGGTGAAAATGCTATCTGAAAAAGAAAATTAATACGAGCATATTAGATTATTTGAGAATGACCCAATTACATGTATGTATGGACAGAAGGACAAGGCATTTACGCTATCTAAGGAGCAGTTGCTTGATCATCTAACCGTATACCAAAGCATTATATCCAAATTCGAAGACGATATAGTTTATTTAGATAATGGAGAGCCCTCAGTAAAGCAAATGCTAAACGCTAATTAGTAAAGTTTAGTTAATTTTAATGATTAGGGGAACAAGTACTTTGTCATGTTTCTAAACGCGTTGAGATTAAAGAGTTATAAACTAACCTCTGCGTTTTTAGGTGAGGCTCCACTATAAATAAAGTTTAATAAATTAGTAGAAATCTAGAGAGAGTAAAACGGAGAGTATGGTTTAAATATTTGCATTAGTCAACAATCTGCGGTTAGTACTTCGTTATTACTTAAGATGCTCATATTGGAAAATAAGTTTTTGTCCTTCAAATAAGATAAAAAATTCGATTAGGCGTAAATTTACGAATTATTTTTTAGCTTAAAAATAATTTTGCATGATATAGTTGAGGATGTCGCCCACATCGTTATCTTGCCTGAGTGATCAAATTTAAACGAGATGGTTATATTTAATTATTATTTTGTGACGCTACACATCTATTTATTTGGACCAATCAGTGGATGTTTAGACCTAGCTTTAATTCGATGTCTTATCTACAGGGACATAATACTATAAACAGTATCTACTTCATATATTAATGGATAGGTACATTAAATAGGATCATACCATAGAGATTTCATCTAGTGTGATGTTTCATTTTATTAATATTATATTTTTATTGTATTATATAATATAAATATATTATAAATTTATTCATACAAATTAGTAATAATTTATATATAATTAAAATACTAATTAATTATAATAATGAAAATATATATTATATATATCATAACCTAATATGATAGACAAGAAGTAGGTAGGTAGGTAGGTAGGTAGGTAGGTAGGTAGGTAGGTAGGTAGGGTAGGTAGGTAGGTAGGTAGGTAGGTAGGTAGGTAGGTAGGTAGGTAGGTAGGTAGGTAGGGTAGGTAGGTAGGTAGGTAGGTAGGTAGGTAGGTAGGTAGGTAGGTAGGTAGGTAGGTAGGTAGGTAGGTAGGTAGGTAGGTAGGTAGGTAGGTAGGTAGGTAGGTAGGTAGGTAGGTAGGGTAGGTAGGTAGGTAGGTAGGTAGGTAGGTAGGTAGGTAGGTAGGTAGGTAGGTAGGTAGGTAGGTAGGTAGGTAGGTAGGTAGGTAGGGTAGGTAGGTAGGTAGGTAGGTAGGTAGGTAGGTAGGTAGGTAGGTAGGTAGGTAGGTAGGTAGGTAGGTAGGTAGGTAGGTAGGGTAGGTAGGTAGGTAGGTAGGTAGGTAGGGTAGGTAGGTAGGTAGGTAGGTAGGTAGGTAGGTAGGTAGGTAGGTAGGTAGGTAGGTAGGGTAGGTAGGTAGGTAGGTAGGTAGGTAGGTAGGTAGGTAGGTAGGTAGGTAGGTAGGTAGGTAGGTAGGGTAGGTAGGTAGGTAGGTAGGTAGGTAGGTAGGTAGGTAGGGTAGGTAGGTAGGTAGGTAGGTAGGTAGGTAGGTAGGTAGGTAGGTAGGTAGGTAGGTAGGTAGGTAGGTAGGTAGGTAGGTAGGTAGGTAGGTAGGTAGGTAGGTAGGTAGGTAGGTAGGTAGGTAGGGTAGGTAGGTAGGTAGGTAGGTAGGTAGGTAGGTAGGTAGGTAGGTTAGGTAGGTAGGTAGGTAGGTAGGTAGGTAGGTAGGTAGGTAGGTAGGTAGGTAGGTAGGTAGGTAGGTAGGTAGGTAGGTAGGTAGGTAGGTAGGTAGGTAGGTAGGTTAGGTAGGTAGGTAGGTAGGTAGGTAGGTAGGTAGGTAGGTAGGTAGGGTAGGTAGGTAGGTAGGTAGGTAGGTAGGTAGGTAGGTAGGTAGGTAGGTAGGTAGGTAGGTAGGTAGGTAGGTAGGTAGGTAGGTAGGTAGGTAGGTAGGTAGGTAGGTAGGTAGGTAGGTAGGTAGGTAGGTTAGGTAGGTAGGTAGGTAGGGTAGGTAGGTAGGTAGGTAGGTAGGTAGGTAGGTAGGTAGGTAGGTAGGTAGGTAGGTAGGTAGGTAGGTGTAGGTAGGTAGGTAGGTAGGTAGGTAGGTAGGTAGGTAGGTAGGTAGGTAGGTAGGTAGGTAGGTAGGTAGGTAGGTAGGTAGGTAGGTAGGTAGGTAGGTAGGTAGGTAGGTAGGTAGGTAGGTAGGTAGGTAGGTAGGTAGGTAGGTTAGGTAGGTAGGTAGGTAGGTAGGTAGGTAGGTAGGTAGGTAGGTAGGTAGGTAGGTAGGTAGGTAGGTTAGGTAGGTAGGTAGGTAGGTAGGTAGGTAGGTAGGTAGGTAGGTAGGTAGGTAGGTAGGTAGGTAGGTAGGTAAGGTAGGTAGGTAGGTAGGTAGGTAGGTAGGTAGGTAGGTAGGTAGGTAGGTAGGTAGGTAGGTAGGTAGGTAGGTAGGTAGGTAGGTAGGTTAGGTAGGTAGGTAGGTAGGTAGGTAGGTAGGTAGGTAGGTAGGTAGGTAGGTAGGTAGGTAGGTAGGTAGGTAGGTTAGGTAGGTAGGTAGGTAGGTAGGTAGGTAGGTAGGTAGGTAGGTAGGTAGGTAGGTAGGTAGGTAGGTAGGTAGGTAGGTAGGTAGGTAGGTATAGGTAGGTAGGTAGGTAGGTAGGTAGGTAGGTAGGTAGGTAGGTAGGTAGGTAGGTAGGTAGGTAGGTAGGGTAGGTAGGTAGGTAGGTAGGTAGGTAGGTAGGTAGGTAGGTAGGTAGGTAGGTAGGTAGGTAGGTAGGTAGGTAGGTAGGTAGGTAGGTAGGTAGGTAGGTAGGGTAGGTAGGTAGGTAGGTAGGTAGGTAGGTAGGTAGGTAGGTAGGTAGGTAGGGTAGGTAGGTAGGTAGGTAGGTAGGTAGGTAGGTAGGTAGGTAGGTAGGTAGGTAGGTAGGTAGGGTAGGTAGGTAGGTAGGTAGGTAGGTAGGTAGGTAGGTAGGTAGGTAGGTAGGTAGGTAGGTAGGTAGGTAGGTAGGTAGGTAGGTAGGTAGGTAGGTAGGTAGTAGGTAGGTAGGTAGGTAGGTAGGTAGGTAGGTAGGTAGGTAGGTAGGTAGGTAGGTAGGTAGGTAGGTAGGTAGGTAGGTAGGTAGGTAGGTAGGTAGGTAGGTAGGTAGGTAGGTAGGTAGGTAGGTAGGTAGGTAGGTAGGTAGGTAGGTAGGTAGGTAGGTAGGTAGGTATAGGTAAGGTAGGTAGGTAGGTAGGTAGGTAGGTAGGTAGGTAGGTAGGTAGGTAGGTAGGTAGGTAGGTAGGTAGGTAGGTAGGTAGGTAGGGGTAGGGGAGGTAGGTAGGTAGGTAGGTAGGTAGGTAGGTAGGTAGGTAGGTAGGTAGGTAGGTAGGTAGGTAGGTAGGTAGGTAGGTAGGTAGGTAGGTAGGTAGGTAGGTAGGTAGGTAGGTAGGTAGGTAGGTAGGTAGGTAGGTAGGTAGGTAGGTAGGTAGGTAGGTAGGTAGGTAGGTAGGTAGGTAGGTAGGTAGGTAGGTAGGTAGGTAGGTAGTAGGTAGGTAGGTTAGGTAGGTAGGTAGGTAGGTAGGTAGGTAGGTAGGTAGGTAGGTAGGTAGGTAGGTAGGTAGGTAGGTAGGTAGGTAGGTAGGTAGGTAGGTAGGTAGGTAGGTAGGTAGGTAGGTAGGTAGGTAGGGTAGGTAGGTATAGGTAGGAGGTAGGTAGGTAGGTAGGTAGAGTAGGTTAGGTAAGGTAGGTAGGTAGGTAGGTAAGATCTTCCTCTTCCCTTTTTTTTTTT